>NC_056726.1:1162168778-1162293778 GCF_019279795.1 Protopterus annectens
AGAGTATTTAGCTGTTTATCAGATAAATATTGACACATACAACTGCCTTTAATTTTTATATTCCCTAGCTATTGCTTTGACCTTGGAATATTTCATCTTCATCAGCACTCACTGGGATTCAGAAAAACATGATAGAAAAGCATTAGCTCTGAAATTTTTCTCATCACACTAAGCCTTTTAGATTCAGTTCTCTCTCTGAACGTTTCCCCTAATGGGATCCTTGTTGTAAAGGGCAGCCTGATGGACAGAGCTATATGTAAATACTGCAGTCTGATTGGCTGACTAATGTTATTTTCCATTTGCTCTCCCCTGGGACTGTGCAACTTCCAAATTGCTTCGCTGAATGTTTATTTCTTGATCAAGTAAAATTATATACTAGAATGGAAAAGTGGCCACTGTAAAACATGGTGACCAGCCAATGACTCCTATGGGAGTACTCATAGTGCAGGTGAATTCAGTGAAGATGAGGATGGACATTTTTTTAGTGTGTGGATATGTGTGCATGTCTCTTTGGGGACATGGATGAAGCTGCTACAATATATTTGTGTACCCTTGCTTTTGTTGTTACACTGGGGAGATTAGGAAGCAAATCGTGAGTCTGGATGTGTGTGTGTGTGTGTGTGTGTGTGTGTGTGTGTGGTGTGTGTGTGTGTGTGTGTGTGTGTGTGTGTGTGTGTGTGTGTGTGTGCGTGTGTGTGTGTGTGTGTGTGTGTGTGTGTGTGTGTGTGTGTGTGTGTGTGTGTGTGTGAGTGTGTGTGAAAATCATAATTTGTTTCAAAATTAATTACCACTGATAAGGGGCATTGAAAGAAACTGTGGGTCACAGACAAAGTAATCCAGGCCAACTTCGAGAGAAAAATCACTAAGGACACTAAAGATAATCATAAGGCCTTCTTCAATTATGTTAGAAACCTGGGCGGAAACCCTCAGATATGCACAGAGTTAGTTCATAACGGCAAAAAATACACTGAACCCACAGATATTGCCAACATACTGGTAGACAGGTTCAGAGCAAATTTCTCCCCTCCCTCTCCCCCAAAAGACAAAATAAATATCTCAGCTGAATGCAACCTCCCTGAAATCTCAGATGTCCAGTTGAGAGCTGCCCTCAGCAAAGCTAAAAATACAACATCCATGGGACCTGACGGTGTCCCGGGTTGCCTGCTACGTGAACTCCTAGAGGAGCTAAACCCGCACATAAGAATGCTGTTTAATCTTAGCCTTGCTACAGGATACGTCCCTGAACACTGGCATACAGCTACAGTGGTCCCACTCCACAAAGGTGGCACCTCTACAGACCCTGGAAACTACCGCCCCATAAGCTTGACCAGCCTGGTCTGCAAAGCTATGGAAAGGATCATTATGGAACTCATAAACAAAGACATCGGGGACCTACAGACAATTGACCCTACCCAATTCGGCTTTGTAAAAGGCAGATCCTGTCTTTTAAACCTGGTGGACTAGAGCCATCGATGAAGGCAAAGCAGTTCATACAGCCTACCTGGATCTGGCAAAAGCCTTCGACACAATACCCCACTCAGGCATCATAGACAAGCTCAACAGCTTAAATGTAAACCCGTTTGTCACAAGATGGGTTGCAAAATGGCTAAAGGACAGAACCCACAAAGTCAGAATAGCTGGAGCTATGTCAGACTCTAAGCCAGTCACAAGTGGAGTCCCACAGGGCTCTGTCTTGGGACCCCTCTTGTTCGGCATTTATTTCTCAGATGTGCAGGCAAACATAGGGGGGTTGTGGCTGACAAAGTTCGCAGACGACTGCAAACTTGGCGCCATAGTTGACACACCAGCTGACACATGCTTCCTCCAGAAGGGCCTCACAGAAACAGACGACTGGTGCCAGAGTCATGGCCTTAAACTAAATGCCAAAAAATGTATAGTCATCCCCTTTGGAAAAAACAAAGTACCCACAAATTACCACATAGGTGGTAATCCATTAAGTATGGAAAAAGTAATCAGAGACCTGGGGACCCAAGTTGACAGTGACCTCTCATTTGACACCCATGTCGCCAAAGTGGTTAGAAAGACCTTCTACCTTGCCCACCTTATCATGAAGGGATTCACATCCAGATCAAAGGATGTCATTGTACCCTTATATTCCTCCCTTATCAGGCCTATGATTGAGTACAATGCCCCATTTGGTATGTACCTCACCCGGCACCTGCGGCAGCTGGAAAGACCCCAAAAGTACCTTACCAAGAGGATCAAGGGTCTCCAGCATATGTCATATGCTGCCAGACTGAAAAAGCTCCAGCTCTATTCAGTAGCATACCACCTGCTCAGAGGTGATCTGTGCCTTACGTACAAGGCCATGTCCAATTCAGAATTAATGGACATGCTCCACCTCAAAAAATCCAAATCCATCAGAGCCACGATAGCTAAAGATCTAAACCTCAGCACAAATATGAATAGGACATTCTGGAGGGACAGATTCATAACCCAGAGGCTTCCCGCACTCTGGAACAGGATACCTGTCTATGTTAGGCAGAGCCCCTCACTGACTCTCTTCAAGAGAAATCTGGACAAATGGATGGGAGATCGTAGGTTTACCCCGGGGGTCATCTCTGTGTCACTGCTAGATTGAGGCACAGTAAACTAAATTTAATTTAAATTGTACACTTTTGTATCATTACATGGGGTGGCGAAAGCCACATACACTTTGGCTATACTTATAAATGCCCTAGGGCAGATAGCCTAGTACTATACTATGAAACTATGAAACTATGTGTAGTCCTTGTCTAGATGTGGAAGTTGGAAGCCCTTACTCAAGACAGAAGTGCACATCAGTTATTAATAGGATCATAGGCTCATAGGCATATACCAGTCTAATGACAATGTATATAGGGGGTGGTTACTTGCTGCCTGTGTCATTCACAGACATAGGTGCCAGACTAGGGGTGAATTTCTGATTACCCATCCATTGGTCCAAGTTGCACTGAAATACAGATAGGGATAGGGAGGAACTGTTCTTCACATGGATGGGGAGCCTGTTCCAGGTAATGGGAATTCTCTAAGAAACATATCTCTCTCCAACATGTCCTACATTTGTTGCAAGTAAAATTTAGTTTTTTTAGTAGTTCTGATTCTGTTTGTTTTGCGAGTTTGCAAAAGGTTAATCAAAACAGGGTCCAGAGATGACCTGTATTCCAGGCAAAGATTACCTCTCAGTAGTCTGTATGATACAAAGTAAAGAGATGGGGCCTTGAGGTGATCAGTGTAGGACATTGTGTTTACTCCCTGCATTATTTTTGTAAGGAGCCTTTGTGGACATTTCAGTTGCTGCATGTGTCTGGTTAGGGACATACTGAAGGGGGACATTATGCTATTTAATGAATGATTTTATGCTGGATTGTATAACAATTGTTTATATTTAATAATTATTTAGATTTATACTATTATCTAGATATTTATATATGTATTTTTACTTTTATTTATTGGTATTACATATACATAGTTTTTGACAAGAAGGTTTTATTACATTTACAAATTAACAAGTTTGCACAAGTCCTGGCTGTTTATGTTCATTTTTGCTGATTGTACCTTTAAGAATTTTTAGCTGCGTAGGTAATAATTTGTTTAATTGTCTAATTGTTCAATTATCTAATTTACATAAGGATTTAAAAAGAGGTTCAACACAAGGATTGTCAGTACTCTGAAGATGCCCTGATGTGTGTGGGTGAAAGCGCTTAGTACAATTTTGGTTAAATAAATAAATCGGTGGTCTGCAGTTGTTCCTGGTTCGCCTTTTTTGTTTTACTAGTTCTGGAAATTATGCTATTTTGATGGGTCTGATAAGAGATGCCATGCCCTTGCTTATAAGTTGAGCAACATAGAAGGATTTTCTTACTGCCATGAACAGATGTTGGTCAAAGGCTAGATTACTATCTACATGAGTTCCCTGATCCCAGGGTGGCCAACTTCCCAAAAGGTACTATAATGTATTTCTTGGTATTAAATTTTAAGCCATGGCTTTGGCACCAAGCATTCGTTTGTGTTACATCTTCCTGAACAGTGTTGTCATCTAAGGGGGATTCAATGACTGTTTCCAGTTTGCAATTATCTGCAAACTTGGTTAGCCATATGCCTCTGGCATCGGCTTCGATAACAAAGACGCCAGTACCAAAGAGGAGTGGGCTTACAGCAGAGCTTTGGAAGACTCCACTGGTGACTGGCTTCTTTGTAGAGGTGACCTCACTGATTCCAACCTCCTGGGCCCTATCAGTGAGCCAGCTAGCTAACCACCATGTTATAAAGTGGTTTATACCTAGTTCCATAAGTTTATTGACAATGCCTAAGCAGGGTCAGATCTATATAGGCAGTATGCACCATTTTCTTTTCATCCATTGCCTTAGTGACCTATTCAAAGAAGTCCACCAGATTTATTGAAAACATCAAACTGGGATGGATCCAGTGTCCTATGTCTCCTATGTCCTTGCTGATAATTTCCATAATTCTTTCCATGACTTTGCAAATAAGACTAGTCAGAGTAATACATCTATAGTTTCTAGAATCTGAAAGAGGTCCTCCATCGTGAAGGGAAAAGACTGGTGCAGTCCTCCATTCATGTAACACAAAGTCTGTTTTAAAACTATAGTTAAATAAAGACTCCAGAAGTTCTGATAAGTTGTATTTTAGACTATTCAGGAGGCATCCTGGGATGTTATCGGGGCCCATTGAGGCCATGTTCTTGGCTTTAACAAGTATACCCAGTACATGCTCCCAAGTTATAGTTGGAAGGGTTACGTTTGAGAGTATTTTTGTGTATGGTTGGGGTTGAGAGAGGGAGTTAAGTTAGAAGTGAGTTTGTCTGCTAACATGTTCGCTATATCACCAGGCTCAGTGAATATGGCACCATTAACCACTAGTTCAGAACATTGCTGTGTGTTGCTCTTGAGGTTTCTGACATAGATGAAGAAGACGTTGTAGTTATCTTTCATCTGGGAGATTATCTTAACCTCAAAGCTGGCTTTTCTGAACCTAATTAACCCTCTTAATTACCTAATTATTTTGATGAGAGAGTTTTTATCTTTATGGGAACTACCCTTCCTGATTTTTTACCATTTTTTTTCCTTTTGTTGTACATCCTGTTTAATTTGGAATACCACCAAGGTGATTTGTTTCTGGGGCTAGTCCTGGTCTTACTTCTGGTAGGCCCAGCAACCTCTATGCAGCATTGACATGGTTATACAGAGTTTCTGAGAGTAATACAGCACAGGCTGCTGTGTTCTCAGGGTTTTGTGAGCATTGAATTTTGATAAACCATTACTTAATAAAAGGCAATTTGCCTTTTAATAGTTCTTAATTGTTACTGGTTTTAATAAGATTAAAGAATTCACTTTGATTGTGAAGGAGACAGCTTTATGGTCAGATCTTACCCTTGAGGATGAGATTTTGGGGCATAGTGTCCAATATGTTGGAGCTTCTAATGGCCATATTCACTATTTGGTCAAAGATGTTTGTATTTCTGAAATCAAGAAATCTCTATACTTGTAGATTTCAGGCTGTTTAAGGTTCTCAGTCTATAGAGGGGTAAATAAAGTCTCCCATGAGGAGGGTGTTAAGTTGGATGGTAAGTGTCGCCAGTATGGCCAAGTATTCATTGTGAGCTCCTTGGGACATAGAGAGTGACCTTTAGCTGGCTAGGATATGGTACAGGATTTTGTCTATGGTGATTTGCATGTGGAGGAACTCCAGCATGTCATCCTGTTTGACTACCCTAGTTGTATGCTTGTTACTGATGTATATTGAGACCACCGCCTTTAGCCTTTGTCTATGCAGCTACTAGTCTCAAAGTGTGAAAGCCACTGAAACCATACACTGCCTGGGGTACTCTCTACAATTTTAAACCATGTATTGGTAACTGCACAGACGTCTATATTCTCAAGTTGAGGAGGGCTTGGAGGGAGTATAGTTTTTTTTTAGGCTCCTGGCATTAAGCAGTAAATTCTTGAGGTTCAGTTGAGTTGATTTTGCTATGTTGATATGTATGTCAATTTGGCATTGCAGTGGATTAAGTGTTGTCCAGTATTCAAAAGCCTAGAGGAGAAAAGTGCAGACCAACCTTGGCAAACCAACATGGTGTGGTAACCGTGTCCTCCCAAGCTAATACATTTTGGATCTCCGTAGAGTGACACCAGAAATACAACCATTTGTTGAACTTGATCATTTTTTGCTCATATTGTGGAATCATCCTCAATGATAGAAATATGCTGCTAAAAGCTAGGCTCATACCAGCCTGAGACACATAGTCTGAAAGTTCCAGAATGTTTCTCTTCATATAGTCCAGGGAGATACATCTCAAGTCATTTACACCTACATGGAGTATGATGAAATCTTAGTTGTAACTGTGGTATAATGACTGGAGTGCTTGGGTGATATGGTGGACCCTGGCTAAAGATAAGCAATTAACAGATACATTTTCCTTATCTGGCATGGTTAGACGGACATCGATATATCTTACAATGGTGTCCCCTATGATGACAGTCCTGAGGAGTATGTTTGCTTGCCTTCGGGGCTTATTGTTTGAGACTGCATTAAGAATGACCGTATTTGTGGTGTTAGGTGGTGTTTTTATTTATTTATTTATTTATTTTATTTTACATTTGTTGACTGGGAAAGTCTGACTGGATACATGTCCATTTTCAGCAGAGGCCCGGAGAGAAAAGCTCCACACAGTAAAAGATCCACACAGTAATGTGATATATACAATACAACAGACAGACAGACAGTTATAGAATACATGAGACACACTGTTTATACAAATGTTTAAATCAGAAATGAGTATACTACTACCATTGTATGAAGAAATTTCACATTAGGATATTTAATATGCATAATATGATTGTGGTAAAGTTGTTGAGACACATAGATGATTCTAGTCAGGATTAGAGTAAGGGCATAGCCAGTATGATTGAAAATATTTTTTGAGATTTTCTTTGAAAAGTGTAGGGATTCGAGAGTAAGGTCAGCAGGGAGTTGGTTCCAGGTTTTGCTGATCGAGTTGGCAAACAAGGCATCACCAGCTGTCTTGTTGGATTTGACTATTTGGATCTATAGTCTATTGGATGAACAAAGTTTACTGTGGTTACTATATAGGTTGACAATATTTTTGAGTGCTGCTGTATTATCAGGGTGGTAGAGTGCTTTATGAGCAACTATGAGCTGGTTAATCTGTAGTAGGGAAGGTAGTTCAAGCCACCCTAGAAGATTTAGGTTGTGACAGTGGTGAGTCCTATAGGCTGAGCCAGTGGCAAATCTAGTGATGTGGTTATAGCAGCAGGATAACTTGTTAATTTCAGTTGTGCACAAGTTTGTGAGAAGAGGGGAGGCATAAAGGAGGGTAGATAGGAAATGAGAACAGGCTATAGCAGTTCTAGCAAGGGGAATGAGGAAAAGTTTGACCTTGTAAAGGGATCCAAGTTTTTTGCTTATGGTTTTGATGGTTGGATTGACATGTGCATCAAATGTAAGGTTATTGTCTACTATGACTCCCAAGAGTTTGGTTTGGGCTTCAGGGGAGATAATGGTCCCATTGTTAGATATAATGGTAATGGGTGGGGGGTTGGACCTATGAGTGGGAGTGAACAGGAGCAGCTTTGTTTCTTTAGGGTTTAATAATAGACGGCGATTAGTGAGCCAATTTTCTACAGTATTGAAAGTACTTTGGGTTAGAGACTGCAGATCTGTTTGTGAGGTGGCTGAGCAGATCAACATAGAGTTGTCTACATATTGAATACATGATGCTTTAGGGATGATGGTATGGAGGTCATCAATAAACATGGAGAACAGTAGGGGTCCTAGTATTCAGCCCTGTGGGACTCCTAAGGTGATTGGTAGACAACATGATAGTTTATCTTGCCATAGCACTGCCTGTTGACATCAAGATAGATAGGACTGAAACCATTGGAGAGAGTGGAAGTCTAAGGAGAAGGCTTTCAGGGTAAGGATGAGTAACTGATGGTCAACCATATCAAAAGCCTTGGATAGATCTAGAAAGAGAGCAGAGGAAAGTAGGTTGTTATTTTGGTTATGGTTAATGACATTAGTGAAAGAGAGAAGAGCTGAGGTGGTGCTGTGGTATGGCCTGAAGCTGTGCTGAGAGTCAGCCAGCAGCTTATTTTGAATTAGGTGGTGCAAGAGTTGTTTATGAATGCATTTTTCCATTATTTTAGCAAGTGGAGGTGGAATGGCTATGGGTCTAAAGTTTGATAGTTCTATGGAGCTACCGCCTTTATGTAAAGGTATAACATGCAATACTTTCCGGATAGAGGGGATGGAGGCTTCGGATATGGTTCTATTTATCAAGATTGAGACTGGGTAGTCTATGACATCTGCATCCTTTTGCAAATACTCAGCAGGGAGAAGGTCAGCAGCGAGAGTGGTAGGCTTTAATTTCTTGATAAGACTTTGGACTAAAGTGATGGGAACAGGTTGAAAGCTAAATGTGAGGGGGGTATTAAGTGAGTCGTTATCTAAGAGAGACAAGGTGGGAATGAGTTGGTTGGCCAGGGTCTGGATAGTTTATTTGAAGAAGTTATTGAAGGTATTTGCAGTGTCTACTGGTGAATAATGGGCAGGGGCCGAAGAGGCAGGAGTAGAAGTATGTCCTGAGTGAAGTAGTTTATTTATGCCAGCCCAGAACTTTTGGGGTTTGTTATGGTTTATCTTTTGCAGGTGACAATAGAAGTTTTTCTTGTTTAGGATAGTATATTTGTTGGTGTTGTTCCTTAATTGTCTGTATCTAAGTAGGTGTTGAGGGTCTTTTGTTACACTCCAAGTGGCCCATGCTTTATTTCCAAGTATAATTTTAGATTTTGTGTCTTTAGAGAACCAAGGAGCTGTTCTTGTTTTGGTTCTGATGAAGCGGGTAGGGACATGTGAGTTGAGGATGGTATGGAATTTGTTGTTTAAGTATTCCACTTCATCATCCAATGGGAGTAATTTTAGGAGAGACCAGTTACATGCTCTGAGCCCATTTTGGAAGTTGGTAAGGTTAAAATTTTTGTTGGTTTTAATATTTTTGTAAGTGTGTAGTTGGGGGTTATCGGCTTTAAGCTTGATTATATAGGTGAGGCCGTGGTTACTTAGGTCATTGGGCAGGGTTCCGGGCTTGTATGAATGGGGATGGCCATTGATAAGTATCAAATCTAGGGTACTTTCTTTGTTATTAGATTTATTGAGTCTGGTG
Organism: Protopterus annectens; assembly: GCF_019279795.1. Classification (NCBI taxonomy): domain Eukaryota; kingdom Metazoa; phylum Chordata; order Ceratodontiformes; family Protopteridae; genus Protopterus; species Protopterus annectens. The sequence continues at coordinate 1,162,177,984 of NC_056726.1, forward strand.
GGGGTGGAAATGACCTGTGAAAACCAATAAAGGGTAATGTGGGTAGTGGGAAATTTAGAGGAGCAGGAGCGCCAATCAATGTTAAAGTCACCAAGTATAATGGTTTCTTGGGGGTAGTTACTAGATAACCATTGTAGGATGTCTTCTAGTGTGCAAACATTTTTACCTGGGGGAATGTAGACACAGGCAAAGTGTATACACTTGTTTTTGCTAATTTGCAGTTTGGTAATCAAGGTTTCAGTATTATTATTTTGGGGTGGTTATTGGGTATCTGCAGTGACTGTCAGGATAGATTTGTAGAGAACAGCGATCCCACCATCTTTCCTCTTAGCTCTGTCTAGTCTAAGTATTTGATACCCAGGGGGAATTACTTCATTATCTTTAGTTGCAGGTTTTAGCCAGGTTTCAATAAGACATAATATGTCTGGGGAGTGGACTGCTAAGAGGGCGTGCAGGTATTGAACCTTATTATTTAAACTTCTAATGTTTAGATGACAGGCTAGGAATGAGTTGGGGGGCCTGTTAGGTAATATTGATAGGATTATTAGTGTGGGAGCTAGGTGCAGCAGTGTAGGCTGGGCCAGGGTTGGGGTGGATGTACCCATGTTTTGTGAGGTTGTAGTATAGGTTAAGTATGAGTTTTAGTATTTTATGTAAGAGTTTTTGATACTGTTTGTTTTTTGGGGTGGCATGATGGGATCTAATTGGTTGGTATTATTTAGGGGCAGTGGAGTTGAATGAGAGGGGAGTAGAGAAGTATTCATTTTCTTTTAATACTGGTAGGGAGGAGGTATGGAATTTAGGGTAGTGAAAACCTAGGTTGAGCTGATTCTCATAGATGGTGAGGCTATATGGGAGGAGTAGCAGGGCTACTAATGGAAGAATAAGGAGTATTTTGGGTGCCGACATTGTGACTGGTAGTAGTATAGTTTGTATGCTGTCTGTAGAAACAGACAGTTGAAAGACTTGGTAATTGGCTATTGGTGATAGGGAGAGCTGTTAGTGTGCAGATATTGATGATTGGTTAATTAGGAAGGGGGAGTGGCTTAATGGGTATAAATTTAGTGATACCAGGGGTGGGTGAGATTTGGGGGTAGGGTGGGGTGCAGAGCGAGCCCGAGCGAAGCGAGGGTGAGCAGAGAGGGGATGAACCAAATCTCAAGGTACCTGTGTTCAGTGCTTGCAAGGTTGGTAAGTCACTGATTGAGGTTAGATTTAACTTAGAGTTACACAGGCAGTGTAAAATAGACTTATGGGGTAAGTAACAAACTTTTATTTTACCCTAGATGGCAATATAGTGGGCAACTGTATGTTAAGCTAGCTTTAGTACTTCTGTTAAAATTTATAGGAGCACGAGGGTTATTTCCAGTGCTATGGACCCAGTTCAGCATTTTAAACAGAGAAAATATATTTTGTTTTGCAGTTGTTAACCTTCTGTAGTCTTTTAAAGTAGAGGGTCATTATTGCATTGCTTTGCGTTACTAATCGCTAGTAGCTGGTAGTTCTTTTAGTGTTGTTAGCCTTTCAATGGGAGCCATAGGGGGATAGTACCTGAAAAGGATAGAGAATTTACCACCTGAAATGGATAGAGAATTTATCTCCTTAATTATAGTTTATGACCATAGGTGCTAAGCCACTACTTAAATTTAAAGTCTACAATTAGATAGATCTCTGCTCAACAGAAAAAAAACACCACTTAGTTTAATAGAATGTTCCTAATGCACATAAACCTAAACAGTATATTTTGGGTTTGTAGACGCATCGTTTTGAAAACAGGTGGTCTAGCTGATCTTTGTTGTTTAGGATGATTGCTTTTAAGTGCCTCAGAATATATTAGTCTATGTGTGTATGTTGTGTACTATGTGAGGTGGGTGTTGTTCTCAGGGTTTTGACAATCTGATGTATGCATGTATGTGAGAGTTTAGCCTCCAATGTCATTGTGTGAATTATTTATGTATTATTTGTTTGTCTTTGTTGACCAGGAAAAGTCCGACTGAGCAAAATCCAGTTTCACTGGAGGCTGGGGAGAAAAGCTGCACATTAAGTTACACATGATGTGCACTTATAATTTCAGGGTAAAAACACATGTACATGAGCTTATTTACATGATTTTTAAATATTTTTAAATAATTCTTACATATACATAACATCATTATCATCATCATCAGCCCCCTTTTTCCCATTTTTCTACATGGGGTCAGGGTATCATGTTACCTGTTGCCAACTCTCGATTCAGTACCTTCTTCAAAACTCATCCCTGACTGTCACATATCTTCTTTCACACAATCCATCCACCTCTTTGCTGGACGTCCTTGCTTCCTCTTATCTTCTTCCTGGCTGTCCCAAATCTTCCTCACCAGATTGTCTTCTGCTTTTCTACACGTGCCCAAACAACTGTAATCTGTTCTCTTTGATCTTTTCTGCAATTGGAGCTACTTTGGCTTCTGCTCTTATGTCCTCATTTTTTCATCTCTCTCACAGTACGCATCCTGCCACATTTCTCAGGCACTTAATTTCCATCACCTCTAGCTTCTTCAACAGTTCTGCCTTTACTGCCCAGGTTTCTGTACCATACAGTAGTACTGGTCACACCACTGTCTTGTACACCTTACTTTTCAGCTTCTTTGGCATTCTTCTGTCATAGAATCACCTGATACTCTATGCCAGTTGGCTGCAGCCCCTCTGATTCTAGCTTTGACCTCTTCATTCAGACTACCCTTCTCCTCCACTACCCCTCCCAGATACTTGAAGCTGTTTACCTGTTCCACTATCTTCCCTTCTATCTCTATTCTCAGCTGATTTCCCCAATTTGCTGCCATTACCACCGTCTTAGCTGTGCTTAGTTTCATCCCATGTGCCTTCAGATTTGCATTCCAGTGTCCTATCCTTTGCTGAAGTTCTAGCTCAGAGTCTGCCTGTATTGCCACATCATCTGTATACAGCAGCTTTGTTGATCTGTCCTCTCCAACCTGTTTACTAATGTAGTCCATCACCAGTATGAGCGGCAGTGGGCTCAGAGCTGAACCCTGATGTACACTCACTCCCACTGGGAACCCCTCTGTGAGGCCGAACATTGTTCTTACTTGAGTCATTGAGTCCTTGTACATAGTCTGCACTAAATCTACCAATGTCTGAGACTTCAAACCACCGCGGTACTGCCCAGATAAGCTTTCTTGAGACCTTGTCATATGCTTTTGCCAAGTCTAGGAATGCCCAGTTGGACTCTCTCCTCATCTCTAGCTACTTGTCAAGTATCTGTCTCAATGCAAACATTGAGTCAATTGTGCTGCATCCTGATCTGAATCCAAACTGCTCATTTCCCATCTTATATTCTGCTACTCTACATATCCATTTATAAATCACCCTCTCCAGAACTTTCATGCAATGTGATAGGAGTATGATGCCTCTGTACTTCCCACAGTTGTGGATGTCCCCTTTGTTCTTGTACACTGGCACAAGTACAGTGGCGGATCCAAGAATTTGCAAAAGGGGGGTTGCAGTCTGGTTCGTTGACTACCAGAGTGTGAAAGTGGGATAAGAAGCTCTTCATCGCGTGTGAAAAGAAAGCAGTATACATTCAGTTGCACAAGCTTTTGCTGTGGATGTAGTAGTGTAGACAGGTAATTCCTCTGCAGCACGCAGCACATGTACACCCAGTACGAGTATTTTCAATACATGCCTGGAAGAGATGATTGGTTGCCCATACCAAGTCACACTACCCTTCCATGGCATACCAGTCATAGTCATTGTTATAAACTAGGAAGCAGTCCAACTGGATGGGATATTAGTCACAGTGAAAGATTATTTTTTTAAGTTAAATAATGATTTCTATGGAAAAAATGAAGCTCTGTTAAATAAAACACAGCAACTAAGGAAGTAGATGTTATAAAAAAAAATCACAAAAAGTAAATACTCAATTTAGTCATGTGCAATGTAAAAAATGTTGTAACAATTGTAGCATTTTAGAAAGGATTGCAAGTCAAAATCTATTTTATTGTTATGTAACAAAACCCCAGGCACAGAGGGTTGCATAAATTAGGAAAATGCATATTTAATTGATGAACCAAATGACTAAACTCAAAGCTTTCCAAAGCAGTCTCAACTTGCATTCTCAAAAAGGAAAGAGCCCAAGTTAGAAAGATAGATTATTGAAATTGTGTGTGCACTTGCTGGATGAAATAACCATGAAAAGTTACAGGCAATTTTATTTTATACAGTAAGAATTAATGTAATGAGAAACTACAGGTGGGGGGTTGAGACTAGAGATGGAATGAAGGCAGATAGAGGTCACAGGAGCAAAAGCAAAATCGAAAAGGAGAGATTTAAAGAGCTTGTGGAAGACAACATAAAAAAGACAAGATCATATGATTAGGTTTGTGAAATTACATTAAAGCTGCTTTAAATGGTTGACTTGTAGCGGAGACGGAAATATGGAGACAGCAGGGGAGTAACAAAGGAATAGAAGAATGTGAAATAGTACAGAAAAAAGATAAAAGGGAAGAGGAAGTAATTGAAATAGACATTGGAAGATGCAGAAACACAAGGACAGGTACTGAGAATGAAGGTATTCTTGTAGGTAAAAGGAAAAAAAAGATAAAAGGGTAACACATTAGCTGAATTAGAGGAAACAGACTCAAAACAGAATGGGACAGTAGCAGTGACTGACACACACACAAAAAAAGACAATGCAAAGTTCTTTAAAGAACTGTAAAAGAAAGAAGCAAGAGGGAGAGGTATGGGTACGTTAACCTTGGGTTTGACAATTTTAGAGAAAGAATGCAAGTCGTTTGATGAAAAAATGCCATTATGGTGAGGCTAAAACAGCAATAGGGTGACAAAGAAGGGGAAAGTAGACACAGATGGATACAAACAGAAATACAATTATTCAGAAGCAACTCAAGGAGGTATTGGGGGACTCAGTGTGTTGCCAGTTTTTTTTTCAATTTGTACTGGAAGGTCTGGTAGTGCTACCCCCACCCCCATGCATCCACACTGCCCTGCCCTCAATGAATCCACATGGCCCAGGCCCCAATGTATCCACCCCACTGAAATTCAGACTGAGATGTCCACAGTCACTCTTAACTGGCATTTAATAGCCATTAATCACTGCAACAAGTCCCTGTACCCCATCAAGGTAGCCAGTCCCACAGAGGTCCATTAACAAACACCACACAACGACCACCACCATAATGTTTTAAACAATGCAAAACTGACAAATTAGAAAATCTAAAGATGTTACTGCTCAATTCTATAATTCTAAACAAATGAAAACAATGTTTAAAAAGGTCACACAGAAAAACCAGTTGGTTAAAAACACAAAAAGAAAAATTTAGCAAAGCTAGAATTTCCACTGTGTGATACCTTAAACCTCTTGAATCAGAGGCAACATAGGATATATATAAATTACCCTTTAAGCATATCAGGTATTTCAGCTAAATGGCAATTCTGAATGTCCATGACATTTTTCTCTCTGTCTTTTTATGGACAATTTCAGGCCAATAAAGGCCTGAATCTAAACAAAAAACTGTACTTGCTAAATGCTTTTTCCACTATGGAGAATGCAGACATTTGAAAATTAAGACCAGCTACTGCACAGGCATGGAGTAAAGCTGGCGATGTCACAGTTTACATCAAAAGCATGCCTCAGGGCTGATCAAACAAGATGTGCTTCAGCTTCTCCATGTCCAAATTACCATAGGAAAGTCACGTACTATAGCCTTAGAAGCTATAGATCCAGCTCTAAGACCCAGGAAATGCATAACACAACTTACTGGATCTCCTCACCAGTCATCCCAATACCATATTCATGGGTAACTACCCTACTATAAACTGGGAGTCATACACTGCCCCAAACTTGCAAGCCCAGAGATTGCTGCACTTTGTCAACACAAGCACCCTGGACCCAACAGTCCAAATGCCCACTAAGAGTGGGAACATAAGTTGAAGTAGTCATCACTAGCATGGGAGAATGCTGCACCCACCCTAAGTAATGTCCTCTTTGGTGAGGACAAACCATTTTAAGGCAAATTACCTACTATCAAGTAGTAATCTGTCAAAATTTGATGCGCCATCACAAACCCTAAGAACACTGACGTGTATAACCATGTTAGAGGCAGAGACATTTCTGCTTAACAGGAATAACTACAGAACAAATTCATACAAGTCAGCCTGGTGGTATCCTAGCAACAGGATGCACAGCAAAAGGAAGAAAGTCGTGGCAAAAATTAGGAAGTGCAACATCCAGCAGGATAAAAAAAATCTAAGCATGAAACTCAGAGGGCAAATTAGGTCACTATACAAATCTTTCCTATTCGGTGGTGCCATCCCATTCATACCAACATCTGCTCCCCTCCCCCAACACAGGTATACCATTGCAGTATCAGATAGCTTGAATGACAGCAGAACTACTGTAATACAACTGATGCAATTCAAATGGTAAATTAAGGTAATGGCTGCAGGGCATCAATTCACTGTTCTCATTGAAGTTAGCATGGATATTTCACAACAGGCTATTCATAAGATACAAGGTACCAAATACAGCTATTGAGAAAAAACAGCTTGTCAACTGCACACAATTACGTTTGACTCTACATCTTCAATAATGGCAATAAACCCAGTACATGTTACAACTGAAATAAGCAAATTTGTAAACTGTATGCAACATCAGCATTTCACACAAAATGAAAACATACAATGCAAAACGCCAGACTGGTAGTCAGTTACAAAACAGGCTGTAATACTACCCTCACAGCTTCCAGTGCGGTATAGCTTTACAGAAAAAAAAAAGAAAACTGTTGTTGAAAATGTTAAATAAATAAACTGACTTCAGACAGTTTAGCATGCAGTGTTCTCAGCAGAACTTTATCACAGTAACACAACGAAAACCAGTTATAAAGGAAAAAGGCCAGATGCAACAGTGAAGGTATATGAACTATGTATACTGGGCCAACTGTATAAAACAAAACTCATGTCTTATGTTAGACTTTCATTATTATGATTTGTAGACAATACAACAGGGCATTTAACTACAAAATACAGAGTGCAAGAAGGTCAGAGCTTCCAGACAGTGTTTCTTGAATCGGATTTCACAATTTTAATAGCTTAAATGGTTAAAACTGTATAGACAACACAATACAACTAAAGAGTTATATAGTGAACAATACAGGATTGGACTTCTACCATAATATAAACTTAGAAATCATATCCAGAGGCATCAACTTTATCCCGTCTTTTATGCAGAGGTGAAATTGACCTGCCTCCCACCACACAATTTCTACCATTACATCAAAACACAGACTTCTCTAAAAATGATCTTAAGTTACCCACTATGTAATCAGTACACCAAAAGAAATGCAATCACATTACAATCGTGAATTCATCTACCGTGGCTAACAATAAAAGGATGCACAGTGATTCGGCTGCAATTTATTTAAACAAAATAATTCTCCATAGGATAAAGACAACAAACAATTCAAAGCTATTTGAACATGATGGCTAGTCTTATGAGAACTTTAAGAAAAGTCTCACATTGAAAAAGAAGACATAGGACTTATAAAATGTTAAGTTCTCTGAAAAGGAGTGAGAACAGTTATTTAAAATGTGACATTTACTGCAAAACTATAACATGATACAGTACAGGAGGTGATGGACATGAATGAAGCAAATACATTTTAGTAAAGGCAAAGTATAATGACTTTTTTATTCTAATTCTTTGTGAACTATGTGATACTACCTGACAAAAGAGTCTTTCTCAGGGATGATCAAAAAGCAGTTTTTAGTTGAATTACCTGCCGGCAGGCCTAAGATACACAAACATACCTCTCAACTGTTCAGATTTTCACAGAATGTCCAGATTTTTTACTCATATTTTTTGGTCTGTTCCTCATAAAATCTGTGGTTTTCTGGAAAATCAGTGGGATGATCTAAGGATTAAAGTCACTAAATAATGACGTACATTTGAGTATCAGACTTCAAATCCTTCAGAAAATCCATGTGAAAACAAACCCTGTTACTCTAGCACTTTCTAAGTTTATAAGAGCAATATTTAAAAAGTATCCCAATTTTTGGGCCTTTGTCCTCCATTTTGTCGGGTTTTGTTCAGATTTATTGCACTACGAGGTTGAGAGGTATGTACACAAAAGAAGTCTAGTAAAATATGTGAAGCTCATAGAATTAATCCTCTGCTCTAAACTACCATTAAAAATAATCAAAAGTAGGGCAATTTTGTTTTAGTAAAAGCCAAGACATTCAAAGTCATTTGAAAGAGGGTGATATGGCTGCTGCAAAAGTGGGGAATAGATATTAATATGCTAGACTTCTAAGAAGGTTGTTTAGAATGACTTATCTGTGCTATTTAAGGAATGTATGATGAATAAAATATTTAAAAGACCACTCCTGTGGCACAGAAGGATGAAACTCAGAATGCAACTGAAGATGAAGTTTGTTCAATTCGCAGCACAAATGTTGAAGGTGTGAGATCTGGAGAATGGGAGTGCGCAGCATCTGTTGGCTTACCTGTCCTTGGAGGGGGGAGTCAGCTCTGGCTCACCACCTGGCAAACCCACAATGAGAACAGTATATCCACAAAGAATGAGCCTCCTGTGTACATGCTGCCAAACTGCCCCTTGCATGGTAGCAGTCCTAGGACTGTTTGTGGAAATAAGTATGCTAAAATAAGTATGCAAGTTAGAGAAGCTCAAGGGAGCTGCTACAGGGACTTGGAGCTCTACTGGGAGGGAAGAATACCTCTAGAACCTAGAATCTGGCCCACTCCTTACCATTCAACTCTCAACAGAGAGGGTAAGTAAATGGCTGATTGATCTCTCTGGACAGGAGATAATTGGTTATGGGACTCCTGCTTAGCCCATGTATGCCTGACCCTTACCTTTGATTGAATAAAACAGGCTGACTGAATTAAAGCAGTGGAGTCAAGATGGACGTCCAGTGGAGCTGGGGGACTGGGAGTGTGAGATGAAAACAAAAAAATGAAGAGATTTATAAAAGCGATAAAGAAAGGAAGAGCAAATCTGTAAAGAAAAGAAAAAATACAAGCAAATCTGTAAAGAAAAGAAAAAAATACAAGGAAACATAAGAGAATTAGTAAATTCAATAAAAAGAATGGAAGAGATGCAGTGTGCATATCATGCCTGTTTGAGAGTTATTATTTATTTTAAGAAGGCATGAACAGTAAATCAGACTGCAGAGAGTTACAGAGAGAGAGTAAGATGTGTAAGTTGTACGGGTGTGCAAATGTAAAATTAAAGTTAATAGAACCTCACTTATCAAAATATTGTGAGAGGGGACAGGAACTTTTAACATCAAATGTCTACCAGGAAACTATGTTTTTATGCTAACTCATTTTAAAGAAAAGTCTATCATTAAAGATTACAAGGAAATAAACTGTTTGGTAGACTACGTAAATAGTATGTAGGCATTAATCATGAGTATGTAACCATTGAAGCCTAGGTACTTGGCAGCATATCTTGCCGATTCCTTGTGCATAATATGAAAAACACTGAAATCAAAAATATAGTCAGAATTTTAAAACAGAATTGAAATTAGCAGAGATAGTTAAAGATTAACAGTGCCTTCAAATAATTTTACGTTGAACTGCAAATCATTAAAAGTTAATAACCACATTGTTTTTTTTCCTTGCCAAATTCAACCTACTGCAACAAACCTAAGATGATATTATGACTTAAATGTACTAAGTGGGCCACTCTCCCAAAAAGAGCTCTTTCTTGCAATTAAATAACTTCAGAGGGTAACATCTGTGTATTCAATACAGAATTATATAAGTTCGTAAAGCCAGGGCTGGCATTTGTTATAAGAGACCTTTGGTGATTTACTCAGTCTTTATAATACAGTAAATTAATGGCACTGGCATTGAAGGCCCCTTGATGTACTTAAGGGTTAAGTGCAGCCCTGACTTTTCTGGCTTCTGAAGATTTTGACAATTGTGGTATCTCATTTATCACTCCATGGTTAGAAACCCATACTGCTAACTCATGCCTGCTAAGGGTCACCCTAGAAATGTTCAGCGGAACTCTATTCTCCCTCTCTGGATGTAACATATCCCCCTCTATAAAGCACTAAAATGTGATTATGTCCCCTCCGCACACACACAGTATGCAGACATTTGCCCCGAACTATATTCCTGCTATGGCACTACATTACCACTTCTAACATCTTAAGCATCTTTTAGAACCGCAGCCCATCATTGCCTTAATCAGACCACTCTTTTATCTGTGTTTCATGGGTAATGGTACTCATTGCTTGGTCTTTCACTAGGTTTCAGATAGCACACTAACTCACTAACTATAAATGTTGAAAACAAAGTGCAGCAGACTGTGGGGATACAATTTCTGGTTTTGCGCCAAAGCCCAGACTGTCTGTTTTATAGGTTCCTTGCTGAAATCCGAGTCTCTGGTATTTACTTCCCAGATTCTATGACCACATGGATCATGTTGTCATGGTTTATCCTTCTTGCCTTGACATGCAAGGTCTGAATTTGGATACAGCACATGGTAGCAGTTATAACATCATATTTAGCTTTCAAATTGACATTTCCTGTCCAGTGTTATTCACTTATAACAAGTAATAAGTTAGAATAGTCATACTGGCTATATGCATTATGTGATTTATATTCATGATTTTACTGATATGATTACAATTTATAGCGTTCCAGGTTTTCCATTTATGTAAAGAATCAGAGGATTCTGTGTTGTAGCTCAGCCTATTTTCTACTGTCTAAACTAGTCAAGTATTTTACAAGTTACAGTGTTTTTGCAAGTAGTTTCTATCACATTTACCTTTATATAGTATCAGACAGTTCATTAGTTTACAGCATACTGAACAATGTTTAGTTCAAGAATCAAGGACAAAGCCAAAAAATAATGCAGTAGAAGGGGCAAAAATCCAGAAAATATTTTAGGTACTGTTCTTATATACTTAGAAAATTGGCAAAAAAAAAAACAGGTTTTCCATTAACATGCATTTTATGAGGGATATGAATCCTTAAGCAAAAATGCATATCGTATACTGACTGTAATCACGATTACATTATTTTTTGTTCTTATATGGTCTGTTTAATACAAACAGATACTACATGAGCTTTTTATTGACGTTTTCCTATAATCTTTCTTACTTTGAATTATTTAGGTAAAAGTAAATCATGCCTTTGTGTTGGGAGATTTTAGGTGTGAGATAAGGCAGAGTTGTGAATGGGGAAGGATAGGAACAGCACTATTAATAGGAAAAATAGAGCTTGAAAGAGTACTGTGAAAACGGAATGGTAGCAGGTTTTAACTTTATTTACAGACTGCATTTATTATCTTATACAGTGAAGATAAGTGAAGGTGACTATGTAGATAGTGGTATATCTAATCACAGTGTTATGAAGAAGGGAGAGGTCCCTCCACTTAACTGAATTACAGTTAGGAAAAACTACTATTATCTCAGACTGTATTTATAGCTGTGCACAGACATACATTTATATATAGAAAGATAGACAGATGGGTTCCCTGCATAAGAGTGTGTTTGGTCGACAGCTGTTAGTCACAGCATATGATTGATGAAGAAGTTGATCAACAGATGTGTGCGATCGTACATTAGCTGAGTTAGACAAAATGACCCTACCTCGTGTTTGTGCAATCTCAGAATGGGTATATATAAATAACATGTTGTGTGGGGAGTTAGGAGGGATTTCCCCCCTGCAAAAAAGTGTTTTTTTTTTTTTTCACTTTTTCTCAGTGCCTGCCTTTTGATGTCAGCAATTTCACCATTTTGGCACTGACATTTTGACAGTCAGTGTTAGGTGTGTTCAACCTTTACTACTTCTTCCATATATATCATCATCATCATCATCAGTCCCCTTTTTTTCCCATTTCTACACGGGGTTGGGGTATTGTGTTAACTGTTGCCATCTCTATCGATTCAATGCCACACTCCTGCCCTCTTCAACACTCATGCCTGACTGTCACAGATCTTCTTTCATACAATCCATCCACTTTTTTGCTGAATGTCCTCACTTCCTCTAACCTTCTTCCCGCCTGTCCCAAATCTCCCTCAACAGATTGTCTTCTGCTTTTCTGCATGTGTCTAAACCACTGTAATCTGTTCACTTTGATCTTTTCTGCAAATGGAGCTACTTTGCTTTCTGCTCTTATGTCCTCATTTCTTTGTTTGTCCTACAGTGTGCATCTTACCACCTTTCTCCAACACTTCATTTCCATCACCTCTAGCTTCTTCAACTGTTCGGCCTTTACGGCCTGTTTTTTGTACCATAGAGTAATGCAGTAGTACTGGCCACACCACTGTCTTGCACACCTTACATTTCAGCTTCTTATAGGTTCATAGGTTCATAGGTAGGTACTAGACTAGCAGCCCAAGGGCCTAAGTAAGCCTAGCCAACAAGGTTCCCTGACTTACACCACCCAAGAAAGTTAATTTCCTGTGCCCCTGTTGAGCAGAGCCACAGAAGTGATCCCCAGGTTGTATTTCCTATTTCCCGTCCACTCATCAAAATTTTTCTTGAAAAGTGCTAATGAGGAACTTTGCTTGGCATAGATGGATAGCTTGTTCTAGAGTATAGGAAGTCTCTGGGATAGGAATCTATCCCTCCAGCATGTCCTGTTTATTGTGGTGACAAGGTTTAGGTCCTTAGAGCGTGTAGCTTGGAGGGATTGGGATTTCTTTAGGCCTAGCATGTCCAACAGCTCTGGGTTTAACATAGCTTTATATGTTAGGCAGAGATCTCCTTGGAGTAGGCGATATGCTACAGAGTAAAGCTGGAGTTTTTTGAGATGGTCAGCGTAGGGTATCTGTTTGAGGTCAGTAATCCTCTTTGTGAGGTACTTCTGTGGCCTTTCAAGTTACTGCAGACGTCTTGTGAGGTACATTCCAAAAGGGACGTTGTACTCTATAATGGGTTTAATGAGTACCAAGTACAGGGGAACAATGACCTCTTTTTCCTGGATGAGAACCCTTTTGTCATTCTTCTGTCATACACTACACCTGATACTATATGCCAGTTGGCTGCAGCCCCTCTGATTCTAGCTTTGACATCTTCATTCAGACTTCCCTTCTCCTCGACCACTCCTCCCAGACACTTGAAGCTATTTAGCTGTTCCAGTATCTTCCCTTCTATCTCATTTCTCAGCTTATATTGATTTCCCCTGCTTGCTGCCATTACCACTTTCTTATCTGTGCTTAGTTTCATCCCATGTGCCTTCAGTTTTGCATTCCATTCCCCTACCCTTTTGTGAAGTTCTTGCTTAGAGTCAGCCTGTAATGCCACATCGTCTGCATACAGCAACTTTGTTGATCCATCCTCTCCAACCAACCTGTTTGCTAATGTAGTCCATCACCAGTATGAACAGCAGTGGGCTCAGAGGTGAACCCTAGCATACACCCACTTCCACTGGGACCCCATCTGTGAGGCCGAACACTGTCTGTACTTGAGTCATTGGGTCCTTGTAAATAGCCTGCTCTAATTCTAACAATGTTTCTGGGACTTCAAATCACCGCAGTACTACCCAAATCAACTTCCTTGGGACCTTGTTATATGCTTTCTCCAAGTCTAGGAATGCCCAGTTGGATTCTTTCCACACCTCTATCTTCTTCTCAACTATCTGTCTCACTGCAAACATTGGGTTAGTTGTGCTGCATCCTGATCTGAATCCAAACTGCTCATCGTCCATGTTACTTTCTGCTATTCTGCATATCCGTTTATCAATCACCCTCTCCAGAACATTCATGCAATCTGATAGGAGTTTGATGCCTCTGTACTGCCTACAGTTGTGGATGCCCCCTTTGTTCTTGTACACTAGCACAACTATGCTACATCTCTCTCTCTCTCTCTCTCTGTGTGTGTATATATATATATATATATATATATATATATATATATATATATATATATATATATATAAACAGTACTGTACAAGTAAGTTCAGACTAAGTGAAAGACAAAAGGCCTTGAAATTCAATTTTATGGAATTAAAACATTTCAAAAAAGCCTAACTCATCTTCTTATGTTTATTCTGCGTATTTGTGTGTTCCAAGTACTGTATGTGTTGATTGTTATCTGTCTTGTCACCATGGTAGTTTCATTTTATACTGCACCAGCATAAGGTTTTGTTGTTTGTTTTAATGTTATATTTGAAGCAGGTGCATGTGTGCTGATATTGGTAAATGATTTTGGCTTATGTGATTTGATTTGTTTTGTTTCTGCTGCTTGCCTGACAAGAATTTTTTATGTCCAGTGTGTTGATTTTGTACACCTCCACATCAAGTTTGACATTCTTCATAGAACCTACATAAACCCAACTGTGCTGTGCGTTGTACTCTGCAAGATGATAATCTGCCACATATTTTACTCAGGCTCATAGGTTAGTACTAGGCTAACTGCCTGTGTGGGCTATTTTAAGCCTAGCCAATTACCCCATATGAGAATCAAACCCTATAACTTGTGTCTTTAAGGTAAATACCTTAACCATTATGCCAACCTCCCACCCCAGATGGATTTTCATGCTTATGGTATTACATTTCTGCACCTCACAGGCTTGTAATTACATTCATGCACTTGCCATCCCTTTTGTACACAGCACACTAACTTTCAAGGAAGAAATACACAGGACAGTAAAATAACATCTACCCAGACAATTTTTTTTTATTTAGGCATATCTCCTTGAATCACAAAATACTGAAACAAAATCTGTGGAAAATAATTTGACTGAAAACTGATTTCATTTAATCAATATTTATAGAATACATCATATGGGGGGGCATGCCTTCCAAACTTTTTTTGGGATTGCGGAAGACACTAAAAAGAACCACAAAGCCTTTAGTTATATCAAGAATCTCCATGGCAATACCCAGATTTGCTCTTAGTTACTGCACAATGGTACCTCCTATACTGTGCCAAAAAACATTGCCGACAGATTCAGTTCCAACTTTACCCCCCCCCCCAAAGGACCAATCTCAATACTGTAAGAATGCCAGGCACCCTACATTACTGCAGCACACGTTAAAGCTGCATTGTCTAAGGCCAAGAATACAGCTTTCATGTGACCCTACAATATCCCTGGTTGTGTTCTACATGAATTGCAAAGTGAGCTGGCACCATATCTGTGTGCTCTGTTCACTCACAGCCTCACCTCAGGCTTTGCCCCTACCGAATGGTGCACTGCTACAGTCATCATACTCCATAAAGGAGGAGTGACTACAGACCCTGGAAATTATCGCCCCATTAGCCTGACAAGTCTGATATTGAAGAATAGGGAGCGCATCATCATAGACCTAATTAACAAGGATATAGGGAATCTCCAAACTCTAGATCGCACACAATTTGGTTTTGTGAAAGATAGATTATGCCTGCTCAACCTGGTGGACTTCTTTGAGTCAGTCACCAGAGCAGTGGATGAAGGTAAGGCAGTTCCTACCTCAATCTGGCCAAGGCCTTTGATACCATTCCTCACTCAGGAATTATTGATAAATTCACCAAACTAGGCATCAACTCCTATATCATTAGGTGGGTTGCAAATTGGCTCACAGACAGAACACACAGTGTGAAAGTAGCAGACTCCAAGTCAGATTGCCGACCAGTCACAAGTGGAGCCTCTCACGGATTGGTCCTGGGTCTCTCCTGTTTGGCATCTACTTCACAGAAGCACAGGCCAACATGGAGAGACTCTGGCTGACCAAATTTGCAGATGACTGCAAGCTGGGAGCCATTATTAACTCCTCAAGTGATGCATACATCCTACAGAAAGGCCTCAAAACCATGGCCTTAAGCTTAATGCCAAAAAGTGCATCATCAACCCCTTTGGGAAAAACTCAGTTCCCACTAATTACCAGATCAATGGGTGCCCATTGAACACTGAAGGCATTATAAGAGATATGGGGACAAAGGCTGACAGCAACCTCTCTTTTGACCACCACATTGCCACTGTGGTCAGAAAGTCCTTCTATGTGGCACATCTCATTAACTAAGGTTTTTGCATCCAGGAGAAAGAGGTCATTGTCTCCCTCTACTCATCCCTCATTAGGCCAATCATCGAGTACAATGATCTATTTGGCATGTACCTCACTAGACACCTGGAACAACTGGAAAAGCCACAAAAGTACCTTACAAAGAGGATCCTAGGCTTTAAACACTTGTCCTATATGGACAGACTCAAAAAACTCCAACTATTCTCTGTCTCATATCGCCTACTTAGAGGTGATCTTTGCTTGACCTACAAAGCCAAGTCTGACTCAGCTCTGTTAGAAATGCTACATCGAAAGAAATCCCAATCCCTCTTCACCACATGCTCCAGAGACCTCAACCTTATTACCACAATCAAAAGAACACGCTGGAGGAACAGGTTCATAACCCAGAGAATGCTGATGCTCTAGAATAGACTTCCCATACATGTCAAGTAGAGCACCTCACTAGCCCTCTTCAAGAGAAATCTTGATGAGTGGATAGGAAATACAAAGTTCACTTGGGGATCACTGCAGTGGCTCTACTTGATAGAGGCACTGGGAACTAACGATGGGTGGTACAATGCCAGGGCACTTCTATGGGCTAGGCTTGTAAAGGCCCCAGGGCCAATAGCCTAGTACACACCTATGAACCTATGACCCTATGAGGGGGCAATCCCCCTTCAACATCACCCCCCCACAACCTCTTACTTAAATATGTTGCTGTGTCTTTTGGCTTTTCCTGGTT
Source organism: Protopterus annectens (assembly GCF_019279795.1). Classification (NCBI taxonomy): domain Eukaryota; kingdom Metazoa; phylum Chordata; order Ceratodontiformes; family Protopteridae; genus Protopterus; species Protopterus annectens. The sequence continues at coordinate 1,162,194,698 of NC_056726.1, forward strand.
AGGGGTCGCCACAGCGGAACTCCGGTCCGCTAATGATTGGCAGTAGATTTTTATGTGCCGAGTTTCCGGCCCTGACGCACAACCTTCAATGAAGGTATGCATGTCTCCACACAGAAGACGCTCTAGCTGAGAATCGAACAGGACAACATTTTACTGTGAGGCGACAACGCTACCGCAGCACCACCACATTAACCTCTTACTTAAATATACTAACTCCATAATCACACAGCTACATGCAAAACAGAAAAGAACACATGCTTGTTAAATGTAATATGGTAAGCAAACAGAAACCAGACAAGAATAAGTTGTTTATAACCAACACCAATTGCCATCTTTACAATCAGCTTGATAAATATTTTTATTAATTTTCTCATAATTAATTTGTCTGCTGCACTACTGTTTAAACTACAGTCTAAGATTTTTTTCTACTTAATGAGCATTAAACTAAATGACTAAGCAGTTGTGGTAGTGCTTTGTGATTCAGCAAAATATGGTGAAAGCAAAGGAATATAATCCCATCTGGAATACCAGTCATGACTGAACAATAGAACATTCCTCATTCTAGTTATATACAATGTCTGCTATATTGCTGTTATCACAGATTCATTTTGTAATTTGAAGTGTATTATTCACTTTCTGGAGTACATTTGTGTTACAACTAATTTAATTTCCAGTTATATTCCTCTTTATAACTGCATCCACAAAATGATAACATGGCAGGTATTGGGTTATGGTTTACATACAACTACCATCCATTCTGGGTAAGCAAAAACACATGCCTGTACTCAGTCAGTTACCCAAAGGCACTTAGGCTATCTGAGAATTTTGTGAATGAATGCAGCTGAGCTGTGATTCATAGAGGCCATTTACTCAAATGTGCAATGACCTCGAATGTGCCTATGCAAATATGTGAGTAATGAGATGTGAATAAGGAATGATATAAATCTTTGCATGTTAATGAAGTATATTGTATACTATTTGTGATTCACAGTCAAATTTTCCTGCTTTTCTATGCTGGTCACATTGTCACTATAAAAAGAAAAGCCTCAAGAAATCTATCAGAATTGCAATCAGCAAAAATTGTATCATTTGCTACTAGCTTTGCTATTTCCAGGTATAAGTTGCTTGTTTTGGCTAGTCAAAAGCCACTTGAGCCAGCAGTGCTCACCGGCCAAGAAGGTGAAAATATAAGCAAAGGATAACGCATTATAATTTTGACAATCATGAAATCCTTAATAGGTTCAGAGTTGACAGGGACATTATAAAGGTCTTTAGTGGGCATGTTTGACCTATACAGGGGCACTCAAGGAATGTGTAGACTACCTATCCCTGCAGACACAAAGTTGTGTATAGTCCTCACTATAATTATCACAGGGAATGTCCAGAAGCTGACTGAGGACCACAGGTAGTCATTGCAACAGATTGCACCCATATTGCAGTTAGAACCCTTCTTGGTCCACAGGGGAGTGGTACCACAACAGGAAAGGCTATCAGATAGCATGTAGTACATTGGGGGGGGGGGTGCCTCAATGTCCATATCCAGCATCCTGGCAGTGCACATGATTACCATATCTGACACACACTAGGTCACTCTACCACCTCTTCCTGCATCTGGATTTCCAGTGGTCATCTTGTTGGTAAGTGTAAAAACATATTTTTTATATTGTATTTAAGTATTTACTCATGTTAAAATTTATTGCTAGATGCAAACATTTTGTTTTGTCTCCCCCCACCTTTTCTTTCAAGTGATGCTAGATATCTGCTAGAACTGTGGCTCATGACATCGGCAAGAAATCCAAGTGGAGCTGCAGAGGAGAATGCATGGATGAATAACACATTCCTATCACAGACCCGTATTGCCATCAAGAGGGTCTTTGGCCTCCTGAAGAGCCATTTCAGGTGGCTGGATGAGTCTGGAGTGCCCTTCAGTATGACCCAATTACTGCATGTATGATGTTTACTGCATGTTGCATTCTGTATAATCATACACTGATCTGGTGGTGAAGTGACCCAGGCAGTTACTGCAGCTCCCAGTTCCAATCCCATTGTGACTGATGACGACCAGTCAGCAGCAGCAGTAGTAAGGGACCCCATGTGCAACAGGCTTGTGCATGATATCCGGCAGCACAGATAAAGAGGCAGCATTTAGTCCACAACTATGGACCTGGACATTCAAGTTAGTGTTTCCTTTATTGTAAAACACACATAGAATATAACTGATGCATGCAGGGAAATATGTGGGCTATGCTGTGCTGTGCATGATCTGTTTTCACTATTAATCTGACATTCTCTTTCATCTCAAAATATTGTTTTTATTGCTGTTATATTATTGTTACTTAAAGTCACGCATGAGTAGTGCTCACTTACTCCTATTCAGTGATGTTGTAAGGCATCATATAAAAAAAAATCACATTTTTGTCTCCTTTGAAAAATAGGTTCTGATGTAGAATTTTGCTTAAGTATACAAGTTCTAAATACTGTCAGAAGTGCATTACTTCATGAGTTAATGCATTGCAGATTAAATGAACATATATTGTACTGTGTTTTTTTTTTGGTTTTGTATTTTATATAGATGTATATATATATATATATATATATATATATATATATATATATATATATATATATGTGTGTGTGTGTGTGTGTGTGTGTGTGTGTGTGCATGTGCGCGTGTGTGTGAATTATGTCATCTCTTCATAGATTAATCTGCAGTGCTGCACATCAGATTAATTTTATGTTGTCATGCATGATGATTTCTGATTTCAGAAACATAAAAATATCATCATTTGTGCAGTGGGGAGTGTGAAGTAACAGCAGTGTTAGTTTACATAGCAGGATACACAGTATCATCTGTCATTTGCTTTTTATATATTTTTCCTGAAAATTTTTGTGCATTACTACTTTTATGTTGTTGGTCACTGCCACCTGTAGGAATGGTAATCCATGCACTGATATTTTTCTACCTTTCATTGATGGTGTACATACTAGTGTGGTATTATCACTACTCTGTACCATTTCCAAGTAGTGCTGGACATCATTTATAACCTGGACGGCTCTGACCATTCTCAGCTAACTGTCTATGGCACTGATCTGAGCCTTAATACTGTCACGGCACATTTTCTGTTGGGTAACCAGTGGTTTATGTCTTTTCTGGAGTAACTGTAAGAAATTTCTGTGTCTGGCTCCCTTTTGTAAAGATGTCACGTGGACAGTGTTACCGCTGAATGCCTGCCATTGTTCTCGAAGTGTTCATCTGGTTTTGGAGATACTGGAATGCAGGGGTGCTCCTCCTGTACGAGTGTGAATGACATGTCAACTTGTACTTGACTTTGAGTTGCTCTATCACTTTCAGCTGTTACTAACTTGTTGTCAGGTGAGAGCCCCTGGCATTAAACTTGGGGACTGCCTGCCACTTCCCCCAGACTGTCTCATAAATATAACTATGTTATCAGCAGCAGCAACACCCTTTCTGCTGCTGATATCATCCAAATTTATTGGTATATTTGAACTGTTTGTTTCTGATGTTTACCATATAAAAAAGTATTTGAAAACATGAATCATAATTGAATAGCATACAGTAATGTATGCTTATGGGGGGAGGGTGAGAGGAACACTTACCACATACCCTGCCTTCACTTCCATTCTGTGCTGATGTGCAAGGTTCACCTAATAATAATTAATTGTGACATGTTTAATGAGATCATTCCCTGTTAGCATTCAATTCTCTTCATAAATATATGTTACTGATTTTAATCCAACTTTTCTGAGCACATGAGGGTTGCTTTTGCTGCAGACACTGGTAATAGCCAGTGTCCACACCACCACTAATTATTCATGTTCCACCATTGTCTGTGCCATAGTCATCCTCAAGGATGGATAGATGATATTCCTCAACTGTTGTTAATTGAATAAGATTCAGATGACCCTCAGCCCACCCCACCACACCCCCGTAGTGGTACAGGAAGCTTCATTCTGCCTGGCCTTGCTTCTAGTAGCATTTGCCATTTTCTTGCACTGTGTCTTTGCTCGATTTGTACCACTCACTGCATTAATGTCAACAGATAGTTGATTCCCAGCCTTGCTCTTCTTGGCTTGTCTGAGCATTCTTTTAGCAAAAAGACATTTCCCATATGTCCTAAGTGCTGCTATGAGGACAGGATTTTCTTACTGATGAAGTTATACTTTCCCTGCTTTGATCCCTTATGTGACACCATTACTACATGTACAAAAAAAAAAAGCCACAGTCAGAAAGTGTGACAATAATGTTTGGATGTAACCAGCTTTTAAAGTACAAAAGACTGCCCATGTCTTCCTATCACCCACATTAAGTAATAATTATATATATAAATGTCCATATAGCCATGTGAAATTGCAATATATTACATACAGTTCATTCGGGTCATAAATGCAATCACTTTAGTCACAAAAAGTGGACAAAGGACACAGACAGCCTGTAAATGGTTCATCTTTCAGGCCACTGCTTGTAAATGCTTCATCTCCCAGTCCCTTGCTTACACTTTTCAAGGGTACAAGAAATTATCAGAGGTTTAGCATGCATGGCTAGGCTTAAAAAGGCCCTTGTAGTTGTTAGCGTAGTAAACACCTATGACCCTGTGACCGCAAAAGCACCATTGGCCTACCTCTGCTATGGTTATGTACTCATAATACTGCCAGTTTCATTCATCACCATCACTCCAAACATCTCCATTTCATCACATATACCTGTTGATATCCTTTGCACTGCAGAATTTCAGCAGTAAAGTACTGCATTTATACCCATGTATGCACAATCAGTAAGTTATGCCATAGTACTCATTTTCTGTCATCAGTAATCATTTCTCCTCCTGTTGTCATGAAATCCAACATCCAACTGACACAAATCCACTAATCGGTCACTGCTATTATAACATGCCGATCATAGATGTAAATTCATCAAATACGTCCCTTATTTCATTAAAGAAATATATTATGATCAATCCCTTATTTCATTAACAAAATATATTTTGAAGTATTTCTTATTAAATTATAATATTTTTAAATATTTCCTTACTTTAATAAATCTGTGGTACTCTAATGCATTTGCCGCCTATCTCTGCCCATGGCAAGTTAATATGGCAATGTTCATCTTGTTATATGCAAATTAGGCTAATTTACATTCATATTTATGAATCATAGTAAGCATGTCCCAAGATGTACTGGTTAATTTTATTTTTTCACCAATCATGAACATGTGGCCAGAGTAACAAGAACACACCAGTCTGACAGGGAAGTGCTGTGGGCAGTTCCACAGTCAACAGCCTCTTCAGCTGTCCCAAGCTTGCTGTGGGAATGCACGAATGGCCCTAGACTAACCAAAATCAGAATGTGGTTAAAAATCAAAATGAAGTCATCTGAATGTCAAGTTTGCAGCAATCTCAAGTATAATCCTTGCCCATCCAGTGCCATGTGTTACACCCCAACACCTCAAACAAATCATAAGTTCCTAACACTTAAAAATGACAGACATAATGACATTTATCCCCCCTCCAAAAAAAAAAAAAAATGAACAGCAAAACTCTGCTGTACTGCATAAGACACACTGGTGTTATGGTACAAAAGAATAATTTTTACCGGTGAGCATCAGCAATAGCAATTATTAATCATATATTTCTATTTTAATCAAACAGAACTTCCACAAAATGGCACACTAAACAACTATAGAAAACAAAAAATAAGCCACAAAGATGTAAAAAATTCAAGTTTGAGTGCCTTTGTTCTAAAACATTTAGACGTTGTCATCACTTGTTTCTTGATTTTCAGAAGCGTAGGGATGACTAGATGGCCAAGTGGGTAGTCCTGGAAGCAGTGAGAAGGCCAGAGCTCTTCAGTAAGTAAAAAATCTTTTGTTTCTTAATGTTTAATGTTTTATTGAGTCATATTAAAGATGAAAAAATGTTTAACAAGCTGACATAACTAGAGGTATTTTCTGAGAAAGATATGCGAACCAGAAAATATTACTGTATAATATTAGGGCTATTACAAAATGCAGAAGAAATCGTGAGCATGTTTGTAATCACACGTGTCTTTTAAAAACATGATGGGTATGAGTAATGTGTTAACAGATCTTAGTAATATATACAAATATGATACGTTTATTAAAATAATAATCTGTATATGTAGCTCTGTAACCATGTACTGGGTTACAAGAAGTATTTGTTAATGGATTTATAAATAATGAAAATAATATTACAATTACACATTAATTAACTAAACAGTTGCTTAACATGGTTGTTTATTCAAAAGTATTTTTACCTGCATTTACACCATGGCTCTTGTTGGAGTGGTGGTTGGGGGAAGGGGTGAGGGTTGCTGTGCCAAGTGAATGACCAGCACGAACTTTACTGAGAAATGTTTTACTCACATGTTACCTATCAAACAGGACACATTTATACAGCAAAGGAAATGAACACTTCCATGAATTGCTACATTTCTGTGTTTGAGAATAAGGCATACCTGAATACAGCATTATATGCAGAGCATAATATTTTGAAAACAATATTCCTCCCAGATTCCATACATTTATTTTTCTCTTGCATGACAGGGAATATTAACCCAGTATTATATGAATTCATATAGGTTCATAGGTTCATACTAGGCTATCTGCCCTAGGGCATTTATAAGCCTAGCCAGAATGTGTTTGGCTTTCGCCACCCATTTTAAATTTATTTTGTTATGCCCTTTTTCGAGGTTAGTATACTATGCCTCTGTCTAACAGTGACACAGAAGTGATACCCGGGGTAAACCTACGATCTCCCATCCACTCATCAAGATTCCTCTTGAAGAGAGTCAATGAGGGACTCTGCCTAACCTGGACTGGGATTTTATTCCAGAGTGAAAGAAGCTTATGAATCTGTCCCTCCAGCATGTTCTATTTATTTCATTGCTGAGGTTCAAGTCTCTCAAGCACGTAGCTCGATGGGATTTGAATTTTCTCAGGTGCAGCATGTCCATTAATTCTGGCTTGGACATGGCTTTATACGTCAGGCACAGATCGCCTCTGAACAGGCGGTACGCCACTGAGTAGAGCTGGAGTTTCTTTAACCGGGCAGCATATGGCATCTATTTGAGCCCTTTGATACTCTTGGTGAGGTACCTTTGGGGTCTTTCCAGTTGCTGCAGGTGTTTGGTAAGGTACATCCCAAAAGGGGCATTGTACTCAATAATGGGCCTGATGAGGGATGAGTAAAGAGGCACGATGACCTCCCCTGATCTAGATGTGAATCCCTTCATGATTAGGCAGGCTATATAAAATGTTTTTCTAACCACTTTGGGCACGTGGTTGTCAAATGAGAGATTGCTATCAACTTGGGTCCCCAGGTCCCTAATTACTTCTGTACTTAATGGATTACTTCCTATGTGGTAATTTGTGGGCACTTTGTTTTTGCCAAAGGGGATGACTATACACTTTTTGGCATTTAGCTTGAGGCCATGGCTCTGGCACCAGTTGTCTGTTTCTATGAGGACCTTTTGGAGGATGCTTGTGTTGGCTGGAGAGTCGATTATGGTGCAAAGTTTGCAGTCATCTTCGAACTTGGTCAGCCAAAGTCCTTCCATGTTGGCCTGTACCTCCGAGAAATATATACCGAACAAGAGAGGTCCCAGGACTGAGCCTTGTGGGACACCACTTGTAACTGGTTTGGAGTCTGACATGGCTCCAGCAATTCTAACCATGTGGGTTCTGTCCTTGAGCCAGTTTGCAATCCATCTAGTGACATAGGGGTTTATATTTAAGCTGGTGAGCTTATCTATAATGCCTGAGTGGTGTATTGTATCGAAGGCTTTTGCAAGGTCCAGGTAGGCTGTGTGGACCACCTTCCCCTCATCAATGGCCTTGGTGACTGTTTCAAAGAAATCAACCAGGTTTAAGAGGCAGGATCTGCCCTTAACAAAGCCGAACTGGGTAGGATCCAGTGTCTGTAGGTCCCCAATATCTTTATTTATGAGGTCCATGATGATCCTTTCCATAGCTTTGCAAACCAAGCTAGTCAGGCTTATGGGGCGATAGTTTCCAGGATCCGCTGAGGCACCATCTTTATGGAGAGGGACCACTGTTGCTGTACGCCACTCTCTGGGCACATATCCTGTAGTAAGGCTGAGATTGAACAGTAGTTTTATGTTGGGATTTAGCTCTTCTTGGAGTTCATGTAGGACACAGCTCGGGACACCGTCTGATCCCATTGATGCTGTGTTTTTTGCTTTGATGAGGGTGGCTCTTACCTGAGCATCTGAGATGTCAGGGGGACAGCACTCTGCTGGGATAGATATTTCCCCTTTGGTGGGAGGGGAGAAGTTTGCGCTGAACCTGTCAGCTAGGATGTTGGCAATGTCTGTGGGTTTGGTGTATTTTTTGTCATTTTGGACTAATTATGAACATATCTGGGAATTACCACCCAGGTTCCTAACATAACTAAAGAAAGCCTTGTGATTATCCTTAGTGTCCTGTGCAATTTTTCTCTCGAAGCTGGCCTTAGACAATTTTATGAGTGCCCGTAGTTTTTTGCTAATACTGATCAGTGATGCCTTCCCTTTTTGGGATTTTGCTCTATCATTTAGTAGCTTCCTCCTTCTATTGTATAGTTTGCTTATAGCTGGGGTCCACCAGACAGGACATCTGCCTTTGGAGGATTGGTTCTTGGTTTTATTTGGGATCGCATGATCCATGCATTCCTGAAGGTGTTCATAGAATGCGTTTATAAAGGATTCTGCGGTCTGGGCCATATTTTCCACAGGCCTGGGGGCTTTGAAGGATTCCACCTCGGTTTTGAGGATTGTGAAATTTGCTTTAGAGAAGTTTTTCACTGTGATTTTCTGGGCAGGGGGTGGGGTAGGGATGTGAATATCTAGTGAGATTAGTTTATGGTCTGATCTTACCAGTGAGGGATACACTTCTGGTCTGGAGCATAGAGTCCCCATGCTGGTGATGATCAGGTCCAGTATGTTTTCCCCTCTTGTGGGAGTAGTAACAGGTTGTTCCATAGCATTTGAGTTTATAAATTCTAGGAACCTTTGGGCTAGGGTGTTGGAGCTAGAGTAATGCTCCCAGTCTATGTTTGGGTAGTTGAAGTCACCCAATATAATGGTGTTTGGAGAGACCTTCATATTTTCCAGTGTTCTCAGGAAGGCTGAGTGGGGTTCCTGGGTTTGGGAGGGTGGTCTGTAGCAGGCTATAAACTGGAAGGCAGTTTTACCCACTGTTAGTTGCACATGGATAGTCACTGATGCTTTGTGCTTTGCCACCAACCTGGAGGTGTGGGTATCTTTGATGAATATCGATACTCCCCCTCCTTTTGTGGTTCGGTCCAAGTTTTGGGGCCGAAAAGCATGGTATGAGGTATAACCTGGTAGTGCTGGGGTGCTCTCGGGAGCCCTGAACCAGGTTTCTGTTACTGCACAGATATTAATGTTCTCCATGCTAAGGAGAGTTTCGAGTGTGTGCATCTTGAGGTTTAGACTACTGGCGTTGAGTAGCATTACTCTTAGTTTCTTATCCCTTGTGATACCTATGGAGATGGGTTTGTCTTTTGAGCCTTGCCTAAAAAAGGCACTATGGGGGTAGCAAGAGCCTTTGCCAATATCCAAAAGCCCAGGGGTGACAGGTGCAAGCCGTCCCTAGCGAAGCATCATGGCTTGTCGAACATATCATCCCAAGCTCACAGGCATTGGGTCCCCTTTGAATGGCACCAGTACTTAAGCCAATTGTTGAAATTGATCATCTTGTCTTCATATTGTGGCATCATTCTTGGTAAGAGTAAGATGCTACTCAAGGTCAGGGTCATACCGGCCTGGGCTACATGCTCAGAGAGCTCCTCTATGTCTCTTTTCATGTAGTCCAGGGAGGTACGTCTCAGGTCATTCACACCAGCATGGACAATGACTGAGTCATATTTGTACTTGCCTTGGAGTGACCTGAGTGCTTGTGTTATGTGGCGGATCCTAGCGCCCGACAGGCTGCTCACCATGACCCTCTCCTTGTTCAGCTTGGTGAGCAGGACGTCAGTGTGCCTGATGATATAGTCACCTATTACAAGTGTATCAGGTGTGTTGTTTAGTCTTAAGGGCTGTGACTGTTCGGCACACTGGCTTTGTGAGATATGTGTTGCACGTGTTTTGTTTTGGGGTAGCGGTTGCTTGGGTGTCTGCTTTGGAGGTCTCTGCTGCTTTGGCAGATCTTTATTTAGAGCCTCCGAGTATGTTTTTGTGTGATTATGTGTTTGGTTTGCTGTCGTGGTAGGTCTATGTGAGACTGGAATTGTAGTGAGTGTGGTTTCCTTCTCCTCCTGACTTGTTATGCCAGTACTGAGTTGAGAGAGCTTAGCCTCCAGTTTGGCTATATGGTTGCATCTCTCACATGTGTTGGAATTTGTTGGGAGGAGGAGAGGGTTGTCTGTGTACATGAGGCAGTTGTAACATTGCCTCAAGATTCCCAGATTCACCAGCTGGACCGGAGAGGAGATTGACAACTGACCTTTGGACATGCTAGAATAATATTGGGAATTCCTTTATAATTGAAAACAAGGGCCAGTGGGGAGTGAGGGTGTAGTGCTTTTAATTTTTAGTGCTGACTTGTATAATTGCTTTAGTGAGCAAGTGCCAAGTAACTTAAGTGCAATGTGTTACAGGTAACTTAAATGCAAAAACGACAAACAGTAACTTTCTTTCAAGTGAAACAAGGAAATAAGTACAGCTTATATAGCTATATAGATGTAAGAGAAAAGAAAAAATAGGGAAGTTATTGCTTTGATATATATCGGCGGGAGGGCTAGCCATTCTGCAGTGTAAACCTTTGCTCTAGATGATTGTCACTGTTGAAGGGATACCCCGACCCCACGTGCAACAAATGGGGTAAAGGGGTTGTGGATGGATGGACATAAACAGATATGTCTATATTTCTAGATAAATATAGATATATAAAAGAGATATATAACAATTGCAAATGCAGGTAAAAAAGAGCTGTCTGCTCTCTTCTAATTACAGTTGAGGAGGAGAGTAAGTATAACTGCCAGCCAAAAAAAAGAAGAGTAGAAAGGCTGGTTGAAACTTGTGGCAAGTGTAACTGAATTCCAAGAGAATCCTGACTTACTAGTTTGTAATATGTATAAAAAGCATTAAAAAATTATTTAAAATCATTATATTACTGCAAAAAAAATAAAACATGTGCATGTATAACTGCTGTAGTCTTTTTATAACTGTTTTCTGTATTGGTCACAAGGAAATATTTTTATAGCTTTAAAGATTAAAAAAATGAAATTGAAATCATTATAGTTCAAGCTAATATTACAAAAATGAAAACATACGTGGCATTAACTGACAATTTCTAATAACTGAAAGGGTATTTTTAGTACTATATTGAATGTATCATATGTGCACAACTTGAGAGATACACATTCCGCTTTAAGAAGTCACAAGCAGTTGCCATTTTAATTCATCTGAAGTATGCATAATCACTACACATATCATTATTCGCAAGTATACAAGCACTTCCCGAATGACTACTCTCATTGTACGCATAAGCATTTCCCATATACAACTTTTATTCAGTGGTGGCTGGTGACTTCAAATCAAAGGGGGGCTGCAGAAGACAGCTGAATGGGTGGGGCCAATGGGAAGGGGTGTGACCAACTAGAAATGGGCAGAGCTATGCTCAAAACCACGAAAAGTGGGACTTTAATTAAATACGCTGCCTGGGTGCCAAACCGTTATTATGGGAGACCAATCAAGACAAAATGAAGTGTAGAGGAAAAAAATATTTCAATGCATTGGTTACATGACAGCTTACTTAATATCTAGATGGAAACAAAAAGGTTGTGAGGCATGAAAAAATAAATTACTTTTTAAATACAAGTATAAAAAAAAGCAGCACTCAACTCAAACCACTTCTCCTTGCACTGCAGTTCTAATTATAATTTATATTCAGCTGTATAAAAGTACAGAGTAACATACTGAAAGTAGCAATCTCTGTGATACCCCCACTTGTAAAAATGTTTCTTATCCAAAAAAAACCTGCTGCCTGTCAAAAACTATCTACTTGTTTCATTGGGAAACATGATCAAAGTAAAAAATGAACAGCAAACAAGAAACAAGCTCAAGATAAATTGCTTAAAGGATTACTGCACAGGTTATGGACCACACATGACAGAGTGGCATTCTATTTAGTTTATGGGTAAAGCCTGCAAAGATGACTGCAAGTCTCCAACAAATGTAATGAGCTTCTGAAAATACTGTAATCCTGTTCTTTATTACAAATACTGTCATATGCATTTCAATACCTAAGGCTTATACGTTATCTAGTTATGTAAATATTCTCTTCATAGCAACAACAAAAAGGCTTTCAATGTCGGTAATTCTTTAACAGTATGCTTATTAAAGCTTACTTGCCTCTTACAATCTCAGACAAGCTTACCTGATGGTCATTAAAGCATTGCTACTTAAACACAGAGCAACAGGCACTGCAACAACATGCATTTTCTGAATAATAAGAAGCATAAATCAACAGTATAAAAATATGACAGAAAACCAAAACATTCTGCAAAATCAAGGACAGATGAAAAGCCACTGTAGTACTTGTGTCTACCTTGGATGGGGGGATACTCTGCACACTTACAACTTATAACTGCTCCTTGCCTTGCTTGGACTCATCCAGAGTCACTACATTGGGGAGTGTGGTACAACAGGTATGTCACAATTTGAAATTTCTCTGGCTGACAGTGATGGCACTGACACATTTGTCATGCCTCTCAACCTCAGCAAGAAATGTGGACAAAGCCATAAATAGAAGTGGACAAAAGCCCAAAAAATAAGGACAATTTTTAAATATTGCTCTTATAAACTTAGAAAGATATAGAATAGTAGGTATTGCATTAGTATGAATTTTCTGAAGAATATGATATCTGAAACTCAAATGTCTGTCATTATTTTCTAACTTCAATCTTTAAGGATTTGCTACTAATTTGCCAGAAAACCACAATTTTATGAAAAATGGACCAAAAATATGATGCAAAAATATAAAATATCTACACAACACATCTGGGAACCTGTCAAAGAAGGGACACTTTTTAATATTAGTACTGCTACGTTGAGCAGCTGACAAAATAAAAGAATCTACATGCATTTTTGAAATAAAAGTAATCTATAACTTTGATCATTACAATTATTTATTAATTGTAAACCCTCCACATTTTCATCCAAAATTGCCATTTTGCAGAAGGATTATTAGGGGGACAGCAACATTTTGAGCCAAATTCGGGGACAGTTGAGAGGTTTGGATATACCTAATTCTATAAAGCAATTTCTTTTCACATACCTCTCAACCTCTTAATGCAGGAAATCTGGACAAGGCCAAATATATTCGGGGAACTTACAGACAGTACTAAAAATTGCTCTTGTATAAACTTAGACAGTTGATAGAATAACAGGTCTTGCTTTAGCATGCATTTATCTGAAGGGTATGAAGTCTGAAACTCAGTGTCTGTTATTATTTATGACTTCATTCTTAAATGATTTGCCAGAAAACCACAAATGTTATGAGGAATAAACCAAAAATAAGAAGCAAAAATCTATTCATTCTGTGTAAATTTGGACAGTTGAGGTGTATAGTTCAGCTGAGGCTGTCTTTGAGTTTGCCGCCCTTCCCCCTCACAAAATCATGGGTGAATGGGGCCTCTCTCCTGCAGGCATTCCGATGTCCCATTACTTGGCTATTTCACGCCATTTACCATAAACACTGTAATGCTCATAAGTTCATACTAAGCTAACTGCCCTTGCGAGTCATTTTTAGCCTAGCCAATTATCCCTTGAGAAATTCAGACTCTGCACCTTGTGTTTATAAGGCAAACACCTTAACCATTAGGCCACCCTCCCAACATTTCATTTAAAAGTTTTAGTTTATATTTTACAGCACAAACACTAATAGACATCTGCTAAACAAAGCAATCTAGTCTCACACTGAAAATAGACTTAGCATTAAAACTTTTCTGCCCTTGAAACTCACATTCCTTGAAACAGCAGAAAACCCACATTCAAAGAAAATACATCCAGCCAGTGGCAGATAAAGATTAATTATATACTACTATAATAAGCAAAACAAAAAAACAAAAAAAGCAAAACAAAAAAACTATACTGTCAAGACAGTGAACAGCCCAACCTTTTATTACTTAGTGCCTCGACTATGCAGTCTTCTTGGAAGATAAAGATTAACTTTGGGCTGTTTTCAAACCATAGGCCCCTTGCACATGAAACATACATGTGTTCTTTGATACACCTTCCTGATTGTATTAAATTATATTCCTTGTATAATACAGTACAGTTGTTAGAGGGTGTTTTAAATGTATTCTTTTGAACATTTTTATAGTAAACAATGAAACAAAATGCATGCACCAATAATGACAAAACTGCCCAATTCAGAACATTTCCATCATAAAAGTCTACTCAAACTTCTACACTCCACCAGTATCAGTAAATATGCACAATCTCTGCAGAAGTAAAAGTCATCTAAATAATTCCACATTAAAGAGATCTGTAACTAATGAAGGGGTTGCTGCTAGCAAACAACTTTATATTTCATTGCCTCAAATACAAATAAAGCGCATGTTGCCCTTGAGGAATAAATCACCTATGTTACATTAAAAAAATGACAAGCTAGTAATAGTGCAATAGGGAATGGATGGCAAAATGATAACATGTTCAGTTACTAGGTATCTCCACTAAAGAGGACATTCTCAGGACTGCAGCATACACCCTCTTTAAAAGTACAACACAGTATACTATCAGCAATGCATCTACCTATTGTGGGAGTAGAACCCACAGCCTTATGCATCAAAAGCAAATACACTACCTGTCGTGCTATTAACAAAGCAAACAAGCATAGCATAAGCCACACTAAACTTCTCTTCCTCTGAAGCTCTTAGCTCCTTGTAAAATCCACTCAACTGTATCTCTCAACTTTGCAGCACATGAGAACAAGAAATCTGCAAAAAGCCAACACTTACTGGCGGGGAGACAAAAGCCCAAAAACCAGGGACGCATTTTAAACATTGCTTGTATAATCTTGGAAAGTTGCTACAATAAAACTGTGTACTACCGCCATGCATTTCATTGCTAAGTCTTGAACCTGGGACTCTATGCACTATAGCCAAATCAACTGTTTCATGAAGGATAGGAGGACTGAAACATAAACGGCTATCATTTAGTGAATTCAGTTCTCACCAAAGCTCTCAACCACTTAGCACAAAACACCTGGTCAAAGCCAATAATGAACGAATACAGCCCCCAAAAACATTCAGTGAATTCAGTTCTCACCATAGCTCTCAATCTCTTAGCACAAAAAGCCTGGACAAAGCCAATAATGGGGGAATACAGCATCAGAAAGTACAGTTGTGTACACTTAACATAAATGTAGATGTTTGAGTGTATTCACTGTTGCAGTCATTACATTTGGGTAATCCTGCTGGCAGGTTGCCCTCAGTCGGCCTGAATTCCAAAGTCCTGGGTCCTGCGTCGGTCACTGTCACCTCTTCCCTGACGTCAGGTCATAAAAGATGCGGCCGATGTCATTTTCTTTAGTTTTTCTTGCCCCAGATGTCAGGTGCACCCTAAAAGGGTAGCCAAAATTTATATACATATAAATACATGCACCAATATAAGCTTTACCTTCATCTACAAGCAAATACACCACATAGGTTGTACAAATCAGAGAAGGAAAGATAGGTTCCATCAGAAGAAAAGGGGCATGGCGGGTGGGTAACCTGGACTACAACAGTGAATTCACTCAAACATCTACATTTATGGTAAGTGTACACAACTGTACTATGTTCTTCGTGTTTCCCTGTTGCAGTCGTTACATTTGGGTAAAGTCCCAAAGCTATGGATGGGAGGCTGGAGCTAAACAGCATTAGGAGTGGCTATGAGGCCCTACAGAACTGCAGTGGCAAAGCCTGCCCTGGATTTAGAATAGAGTGGCAGATGACAGTGCATGGTAAAAGTATGCACTGAACTCCAAGTAGCAGCCTCTAAAATGTCCTTGGTTGGAACTCCCCTGAGAAAGGTTGCTGAAGTGGCCCCAGCTCTGGTTGAATGTGGTCTAATGCCTTTAGGCACTGGCTTGCCATGGTGTAAGTAACAGAAACTAATGCAGTGGCCTATCCACTTTGAAAGAATCTGCTTTAAGATAGGCTTTCCTTGTGATCCTGCAGCATATGCCACTAGTAATTGCTCTGTCTTTCTGAAAACTTTGCTTCTGTCCAAGTAGAATCTAAGCTGTCTGTGTACGTCCAAAGAATGCAGAATTCTCTCCCCTATGTTCTGTGGATTTGGATAGAAGGTTGGCAGGTGAATAGTTTGGTTGAGAGCCACACTGGACACCACTTTAGGCATAAATGTTGGGTTTATCCTCAGCGAGACCCTGTCTGGATAAAAAATGATAAAAGGTTCCACAGCCATGAGTGCCTGTAGCTCTGAAACTCATCTTGCAGAAGCTATTGCGAGAAGCAGAGCTGTTTTCCAAGATAAAAACTTTATATCAGCAGTAGCAGCTGGCTTGAAAGGAGGCAGGGTGAGTTTTTCCAAGACATAGTTGAGGTCCCATGCAGGCATTGGTGATCTCCTTGGAGGTCTTAAATTTTTGGCTCCTCTGAGGTACTGCTTTAATAAGGGATGAGAAAAGTTTGGTGGATCTACATTGTAATGAGCCAAAATGGCAGAGTTATGAATTTTAATAGATGAAAAAGATAGGCCTTTGTCCAGCATCTCAGTTAAGTATTGCAAAATCTGAGGAATATTTGGCACAGCTGTATCAGTTCCTTGTGCCTGGTTCCAAGCACAGAATCTCTTCCATTTTCCAGCATAAGATGTTCTAGTACTAGGCCTTCTGGCTTCCAAAATGACATCCATCACAGCTTTACTGAGAGGTGTGTTTTGTATAACTACATTATTCGCCATGCTGTCAGGTTTAAAGTTCTGAGTTGGCTGTGCAGGATCTGATTGTTTTGCTGGGACAGTAGATGAGGTATTTGAGGTAAGGTCCAAGCTGGGCATTGAGACAAGCTCCTTAGTATTGGATACCAGTACTGGCGGGGCCAGTCTGGAGCAATCAGTGTCATCTTTGACTTCTACTGTCTAACCTTTAGGAGTACCCTGGGGAGGAGAGGCAGAGGGGGAAATGCATACACTGATAGGTTTTTCAAGCTGAAAGAAAGGGCGTCCACTTTCCATGCTTGTCTGTGATAAATCCTTGTGCAGAATCTTTTTAGTTGGTAGTTGTGAGGAGAGGCAAATAGATCTATGTCCGGGCATCCCCATTTCCTTGTTATCATGCTGAAGACTTGTGGATCCAGGTGCCACTTGTGGGGATCCATGAGGTTTCTGCTTAGTTCGTCTGCCAGAGTATTTTTCCTTCCTGGCAGGAATTGTGCCTGCAGATGTATTTGGTACGTCAGTGCTGTGTCCCACAATGTCATGGTTAGTCTGCAAAGGGGGTAAGAATGTGTTCCTCCCTGCTGTCTTTATCAGTAGTTGTCCTGGATGAAGTAGGTCCTTGAAGGCTGTCAGGGCATTTTGAACTGCTAGCATCTCTTTTTGATTGATATGTAGATGCATTTGGTTTGAGGTCCATGTGCCCTGAATGCATCTTCCTGCCATATGGGCCCCCCAGGCATAATCTGATGCATCCGTTGTTAGTGTCTGCCTGGCTGGGGGTAATGTGATTGGCTGTCCCTTGTTCTGGTGACAAGCCTTTGCCCACCATCAAAACTCCTGTTGCAGGCAGGGAATGAGAGTAATCATAGTTTCTAGACTGTGGCAATGTTGAGTCCAAGCACTTTTTAGGTACCATTGAAGTTTCCTCATATGCAGTCATGCATATGGAATTAGTAGGATGCAGGATGCCATGAAGCCCAAAGCCTACAGAATTTTTCTTGCAGGTAACTGGGCCTTTTTTGCCAACATTTTGAAATAGGTAGTCAGTTGTCTTTGTTTGTCTGGTGTGAGATAAGCCATCTGGGCAGTTCTATTTAAGCTTGCACCCAGGAATATTATCTCTTGAGAGGGTACTAGTTTTGATTTCTTTTTGTTGACTGTGTACCCTAGGCATGTTAGAAGTCTTTTCACAAATGCCAGATGCTGTAGAAGTATGTCCTTGTTCTCTGCTTGAATTAGACAGTCATCCAAGTAAGATATATTTGTATTCCTCCTGTCTGCAGAATGCAATTACTGGTGCCAGGCACTTTGTAAAGACCCTGGGTGGAGTAGATAAGCCAAAGGGCAGTGCAGAAAATTGGTAATGCATTGAGCCAGCCTTGAGTCTGAGGTATCTTCTGCATATGTTTCTGATTGGGTCATGCAGGTATGCCTCTTTTAGGTCTAAAGTCAAAAGCCAAGTGTTCTTGCCCAGCATGGGCAGAAGCTGCTGCAAAGTCAACATCTTGAATTTTGGTATATCCAGGAATGTGTTCAAAATAGATAGGTCCAGTATTGGCCTCCAGGCCTTGTCCTTTCTGGGTACCAAGAACAGTCTTGAGTAAAATTCTTGTCCCTGCTTTTGCTCTGGTACTTGTTGAATGGCCCCGTGTCCATGAGGGATGAGACTTGTTTTTGTGCCTCTGCCCATTGATTTTTTGGCAGATCTGGCCAGCCGTTTGCTTTTGGCAGGGTATGGAAATGGAACTTGTAGCCTTGTGACACGATATTTAAGACCCACTTGTCCTGGGTTATAATGTGCCAGTTTTGAGAAAAGAGTCCTAGTTTTCCTCCTAAGGGGACTGTCAGGAGATAAGTGCTTGGTGCAGGCAGGGGGAAGTCATTGGGACTATTTCCTGAATGGTTGTGATTTATCTTCTCCAACTTTGGAGGTAGAAGCCCCCCATTGTTTTGAGCAGAATGAACCTTGTGCCTGGGATCTGCCTCTAGGGAATCTGGGTCTGCCCCTTTGAGGTCTGTCTGACACAGGAAAGGACCAATTCTTAATTGGCCAGTGTCTACTAAATCTAGGTGGCTGTACTTGTAAGAAATCTTTGACCATTTGCATAGATTTAGCTTTGTCCTCCATTTTCTTTAACACTTCTTCTGCCTTAACACCAAACAAAGTATCATGCTGTAAAGGTGCATCTAATAATTTAACTTTAACATGGTCAGGCAGATTTTGTTCCTTTAACCAAGCATGCCTCCTAATTACAGAATCTGTAACTGCAGCCCTGCAGGAGGCCTCTAAAGAGTCAAAACCACATTGCAAAGTATGCTTTCCAACTTGTTCAGCTGCATGCAATAAATCCTGCATTTCCTTGTTTTCTGCACATTCAGAGTTTAACAACATTTTCTGTTTAAGCAATGCCATGACATGTTGCTGATATTTGAGCATATGAAACTGACAGTTTAAGGCCCTTATAGCCAAGGTAGCCGATGTGTAAACCTTTTTCCCCCATCTATCTAGAGCCCTAGAATCCCTGTCAGAGGAGGTAGGGTTTTTTGCAGCGGAAGCCTTAACTCCTTTGTGAACCTGAGAAATAGTTTCTGGGTCTGCAGCAGGGTTTTTAAAAAGGAATTTATGAGAGTCAGGAACCCTGTAATATCTGGCATGCTTAACAGGAGCTGGAGGTAAGGAGTCAGGGGTTAGACTAGTCTCCAAAAACACATCATCTACAATGTCTAACATATGTGGGATGGCTAGTGGCTTTTGTTGAGGTAGTAACAGGAAATCCCTGAGCCTCTTTTTAGATTCTGAAAAATCTTGGCTCTCCCAGTGGAAATGTTCCCTCATGGTATGTAAGGTTCCCTCAAAAAAATAGTCATCTGGAGGAGAAGCTGAAGGTATAGCTTCTTCAGCATCAGAATCTTCATGGGGGGAAAGAATATTCCTGATCAGAAGAGGAATCAGAAGAAATGGAAACCTGATCTGAAGATACATAGTCAGTCTCTTGCCTAGGCCTCTTATCAGGAGGGGGATGGGATCCCCTGATCAAGGTAATCAGGTCTTCAGCCATTTTGAGAATCTGCCTTTTGGGCATGGAGGTCTGTCCACGTGGCTTTTGAGTTTGCTTCTTTGCCTTTGCCTTTGAAGTCTGTTTAATGTATAGATGTTTAGGTCTGAATACACCCTCAGAACAAAGTGCCAGCTCAGCGGCTCCGGACCCATCTGAAGGAATAATGTCCAAGGCTCCAATATCTTGAGTTTCCAGTGGCATAGCCGACTCCACGTGGGAGTCGGTAGCAGCCTGTGACTCTAACGTAGTGGGCATCAAGGGCTGCGAAAGTGCCTCACTGAGAACCGGCAACTGGCTTAGGAGCTTTGTCATCGGTTTTGGGCCTCGGTTGTTTATCTTTTTCTTTTTCTTTGCGTTTTTTGTGAACTCCAGTAGTAGGATGGATTTCCGATGACATTTCTGGATAATTAAACCTGCGTCCAAAGTAGTTTAATGCAAAATCATACCAAAACCGACAACCTGGAATGTTATGGTCAGGACCTAGGCAAGGAATACAGTAAGAATGAAAGTCCTTTTGAGGTATTTGCTTCCCACAAGAAATACAATTATTAACTTTTTCTGACATTGGTCTGGAGCAAGAAAAAAGTTTCCCCAATGGGGTACTTAGCTATATAGAAGACTTCGGATCTGAAATTCGAATTCGAAACTCTCAGGAGTCAGCCGACTGGCACTTGTGAACTGCTTCTGCTTCAGGCACTGCTCAACAAGAAAGACTAAAGAAAAATGGCGTTGGCCGCATCTTTTATACCCCTGACAACCTGACGTCAGGGAAGAGGTGACAGCGACTGATGCAGGACCTAGGACTTTGGAATTCAGGCCGACTGAGGGTAACCAGCCAGCAGGATTACCCAAATGTAATGACTGCAACAGTGAAACACAAAGAACATCTAGGGACAATTCACTGAATATTTTTGGAGGCTGTATTCCTTCATTATTGGCTTTGTCCAGGTGTTTTGTGCTTAGAGGTTGAGAGCTGTGGTGAGAACTGAATTCACTAAATGATACCAGAGTATAAGAAAAAAATCATTGACTTCAACAATTGGCTAAGCTTCTGGTGTCATTCAAAGGAGGTCCAGTATCTGTCTGCCTGGGACGACATGATCGACAAACCACAATGCTTTGCCAGAGATGGTCTACACCTGTCACCACTTAGATTCAGGTTACTGGCTAAAGCTCTTGCCACTCCTATAGTGCTTTAGGCAAGGTTAAAAGGACAAAACCACCACCATAACAGATACAAGCATGCAAAATCTGAAGGTAATTCTACACAGTACTAGAAGTCTAAACCTCAAAATGCACTCTCTCTCGAGGCACTCCTAAAAATGGAGAACATCGATATCTGTGCAGTAACTGAGACCTGGTTCAAGTCTCCAGACAGCACCCCTGAAATACCAAGCTACACCTCTTACCCCACTTTTCAGCCACCAAACCAAGACTGTAACACTAAAAGTGGAAGAGTGTCCATATTCACCAAGGATATTCCCAACTCCAGGCTAGTTGCCCAACACAATGCATCAGAAATTCTCCAGGTGCAACTAACACTAGGTAAGACTGCAATCCAAATTGTAGCTTGCTACAGATCCCCCACCATGCCCCAAGATTCTCACTACACCTTTCTAAACATACTGGAAAATATTAAAATACAACCTAACACCCTAATACTGCATGATTTCAACTACCCAACCATTAAATGGGAAAACTACTTGGGTACCAACACCTTTTCCCAACAGTTCTTGGAATTCATAAATTCCAATGCTCTGGATCTAATCCACTGTCCCACTAAGGGCTCCAGTATCCTAGACCTGGTCTTTACCAAAATGGGAGATAGATGCTCCACATCAGTGGTCACCCCCTTATTGGTCAGGTCTGACCATTAGCAAATCACCCTTGACATCCACATCCCACCCCACCCCCCAGTACGGAAACCTCTGTAAAACACTTCTCCAAAGCCAACTTCATGCTGCTCAAGTCAGAAGTGGCAAATTTCATGACATCCACACAGACAGGAACTGAAAGTTCGATTGCTGAATCCTACACTAAGGCACTGTACGAGCACATCCACTCATGCATGAATCATGTCATCCCAAATAGAACCAAGACACTCTCCTCCAAAAAATGGAAGCCAATCTGGTGGTCCCATGCCATAAACAAACTATACAACAGAAGAAAGAAACTGTTGCAGAAAGAGGAAAATCCCAGGATGCAAAAAACTCCCCAACCAGCCTCGGTAAGAAGCTGAGATCTCTCATAAAATCTTCCAAAGCTAGTTATGAAAATAAAATTGCCAGAAATTCCAAAGACAACCACAAGGCATTTTATAGTTATGTCAAGAATCTAAATGGCAATGCTCAGATATGCTCTGAGCTACAACAGAATGGCATTAAATATACTGATTCTAAGGATACTGCCAATATCCTGGGAGATCGATTTAGTGCCAACTTCACCCCCTCTCATCCCCTAAAGGGCTCATCTCAATACCAAAAGATTGCCAAATTCTGGTAATCACGGCCACACAGGTAGAAACCGCACTCTTCAAAGCTAAGAATACAGCATCTACGGGACCAGATGACATCCTGGGCTGTGTACTACATGAACTACAAAATGAACTGGCACCTCAACTAAGTGTTATGTTTAATCATAGCCTCACCTCAGGCTTCATGCCCACTGAGTGGCGCACAGCTACAGTTATCCCACTCCACAAGGGGAGATCCACCATGGATCCCGGGAACTACCGTCCCATCAGTCTAACAAGCCTGATCTGCAAGGGCATGGAACGCATTATCATGGAACTTATAAACAAAGACATTGGCAACCTTCAAACTGGACTCCACCAGTTTGGGTTCGTGAAGGGCCGATCTTGTCTCCTGAACCTGATTGACTTCATCAAATCAGTCTCCAGAGCTGTGGACAAGGGTAAGGTCGTCCACACAGCCTATCTGGAACTCACCAAGGCCTTCGTCACCATCCCCCACTCTGGAATCATAGATAAACTTATTAAGCTGGGCATAAATCCCTATGTCACTCAATGGGTTGCCAACTGGCTTACTGACAAAGCTCAGGCTGTAAAAGTAGCTGACTCCAAATGCAGCTCTAGACAAGTGACAAGTGGACTACCTCAGGGTTCAGTCCTAGGACTGTTCTTGTTTGGCATCTATTTCTCTGAAGTACAGGCCAACACTAAGGGACTCTGGCTAACAAAGTTTGCAGATGACTGCAAACTGGGAGCCATTATTGAAACCCCAAATTATGTGGATATTCTACAAAAGGGCCTTACAGAAACAGATGCTTGGTGCCAGAGCCATGGGCTCAAGCTTAATGCCAAGAAATGTATAGTTATCCCCTTTGGGAAAAACCATGTACCCATGAATTACCACATAGGTGACAGTACACTAAGCACCGAATGTGTGATGAGAGACTTGGCACAGGTGGACAGTGGTCTCACCTTCGATAACAACATCACCACAACAGTCAGAAAATCCTTCTATGTGGCACACCTCATCACTAAGGGCTTTTCATCCAGAAAAAAGGAGGTCATTGTCCCACTGTACTCATCCCTCATTAGACCCATTATAGAGTACAACGCCCCATTTGGTATGTACCTCACAAGACATCTCCAACAGCTGGAAAGGCTGAAGAAATACCTCACTAAAAGAATCACAGGCCTAAAGCAGATGTCCTATACTAACCATCTAAAAAAACTCCAGCTATACTCTGTGGCATATTGTCTACTCAGAGGCGATCTCTGCTTAACATACAAGGCCATGTCAAACCCTGAGCTGTTGGACATGCTCCACTTAAAGAAATCCTAATCCCTCAGAGCCACATGCTCCAGAGATCGAAACCTTGTCATCACAATGAACAAAACATGCTGGAGGGAGAGGTTCTTGACCCAGAGACTCCCCATACTCTGGAATAGACTGCCCACACATGTCAAGCAGAGCACCTATTTGACCCACTTAAAAAGGAACCTTGACGACTGAAAATATAGGAGATTCACCCTGGGGATCACATCAGTCGCCCTGCTAGACAGGGGTCCAGGGAAGTAAATAGTGTGGGAAGAAATATCCCGGGAATTGTTATGGCTAGGCTTGTATAGACCCTAGGGCCAATAGCCTAGTACAAACCTATGAACCTATGACAAATTTCAAATATCGATCTTATAAACTTAGTAAATTGCTAGAATAAAAGGTTTTGTGTTACCATGTACTTTCTGATCAATACGAAGTCTGAAATTCAAATGTCTGTCATTATTTAGTAAATTCAAAATCCAGAAATCCACAGATTTTATAAGGAACAGAACAGAACAAAAATATGAGGCAAAAATCTGAACACTTTTCACAAGTGGTGGTGGGTAGGGAATTCAAGCTTTTTCTACCTACACTCAAGGTACAGGGTTTGAGGCTGAGTTATTCTCTCTATCCACCAGGTATATTTAACTGGGGCATTTTATACACACACAGTACCTGAGTTTGGAATCTGTTTGAAATCCTGCTACAATGCAATCCAACTTGAACATCCCAGATCTGTCCTCATGCAAACTTCAAAGTCCCAGAGCTCCATTTCCCATTAATGCAAACTTCAAAGTCCAGCTCCATTGGTCCAGGGAGCGCTGAGCATGCTTGCGCTGAATCCAGCCTGCAGTCTGAGCTAGTTTGATCCCCTTCCAGTCTATGCGGTTGTAACCGCATAGACTTGTGGGGCATCTGTAGACTGATGCCTTCTTTCCTAATCTGGACTGGTTAAGCAGCAGTTTGGATTCAAGTTCTGGCACTTGCTAATTATTTTCATTTTTTTTTACAGCTGGGGGGGGGGCTGCGGTCCTGCAGACAATAGCAGGAGCCACCACTGGTTTTATTTCAATAAAGATTTTACTGTAATACTTCAGGAGTGTATGAAATGGCATATAAACATGATATGTGAATTTATTGTGCATTTTTTCTTTTGTCTCTCCTCACCCTTTTTTCTTTTTTATTCTTATTTTGATTATGCATTTCTTTCTCCTTTATTATTTTCTTTCCCTCCCATTTATTTCCCTTTATTTGCAGATTCAAATCACTCCAGAGCATGCCAGGCACATACCTACTAGGACAGGGAATGCTCACTCTTTGCCCATCCAGAGAACATCCTCGCAGGGATAACGTCCTAGGCACTAGTCCTGCAGACATCCCAGCATGTGGTAGCCTCACTATTCTCACTGAAAGGGGGTTCAGAGTTTGGTAGACGACACACTGATGATAGTGGACAGAAGAATTTAGCCAAACAAAGCCTCTCTTTAGTCTGCTGCCAACATAGTTTCCCAGTTGGTGCCGTCCACCACACCAACACAGGCCCCTACCCCCTTCAACATTGGGGTCCTCCACTACAGCACTATCTGGCAGTGGACTTGTTTGAGTCTCTGTGGACTGGAACATTTGCTGGCACTTCATCCGTCTGTCTTCCTTTATCCTTTCTCCTGCACCCTCTTATGTATTTCCTACCCATACTACCCTCTCATATAAAAAAATGAAAAATAGGGGGGTCTACCCCCTCCAAAAAACATAGTGCCCATCCTCTCCCACCTCCTCTAGCACAAATCCTGTTGAATGTTTTCCCTTGTGAGTTCTCCACTTTGTTTGTCTCCCCTTTTTCAGTCTTCCCTATCTTCCCCCTTCTGTCCTTCAATGAAACCATCAGGGTGTCTATGAAAGGACAGCCTATGAAAAACATTATAAACCCCTTTTCTATAAAAAAGAATCAGGGTTAATGTCTGCCATCTGCAACTTTCCTTAAATGTTTTAGTGTAACTGTGCTCAGCCACACTCACCCACAATACTCAGGGGGAAAAAGAGTAGCATGAACCCTCAGACTTTATGAAATAATTTGCAACTGCCTAGCACTGAATTTTACACAACGTACTATTGCAAGAAATGGGTGTGTTTTCAAAAAAGACTTCACTTATTTATTGCATATGACTTTCGCTGACTATGTTTGCATATCAATGTAGTGCCACTATTCAAAGCCCTGGGCCATGGATACAGGCCACATTTTTACAAAATCAGCTTCTTAATTGTGTGGTGCCACTAATGCATCAGTTATTGTATTAATTCTAATTAGATGTGGTCAATCTGCAAAACTTGGATGACAACCTGTCTGTCTCGAAAGTAAGAAACTCCTTGTAATGCATTTAACAATGAAATATAGTAGCCAGTACATTATTTTCAGGAGTAATGCATTTGGGGTTCACCCTTTCATGAAATAAAATACAAAAACAACACACTTTTTGCATTAAAATCTACATAATATGGTGTTGTATATGGTATGGAAGATATGTCCTGCCACAAAGTTTTGCTAATTAATCTTGCTTTGGAAAGTGACCAATCCACTTTAAATGATAGACAATTGTCATTATTCTACTGTGCCATTCTGGCATGTCAAAGTCCAAGGAGATGCTCAGAGACATCATTTACTCAGTATCTATCTGTTCTTTAATTTGTGAAGCACTTGTTACATGAGAAAAACTGATTAACTTTGTGGCTTGTAGATGTATGTGATTTCTTTTCACACTGCTACAATGTATGGCATTGCTTACTTGGGATTTATAACTGATGCCTAGAATTGTATTTATAAATGCATACATGGATGGACTTAAATGCAGTAAACTCCCACATGTCAACATCACAAATAATGACATGTAATAATTGGCATTAGCAACATTGACTGCTCATTGTGCAGGCTCCAAGCTTATCCTTGGAGTATGGAAACTCTAAAACAGTGTTTTTGGCAGGGGCAAGCCACCCGGCATGCTCCTCACCCCCTGCTAATTATATACTCTAACTTATTGACTGCTGAGTCCCCAGGAAAGGGGCATATTCCCCAACCCCAGTGATTCTTGATCTCACACACTTGATGACCATCTGTTTTGTTGATCAAGTGTGTTGCTAAAACAGATGTCAACCTAAGCCATAATATATATATAGGTACTATTATTTATAAACTAGGAAACAGGAACACCATTATTTATTTTTATATAAGAAGTAGTTATTCTAAACGCAGGTTAAATGAGAAAGAACAGATATAACTTACTAAATATCCAAATAAACAATATTGCTGTCCTTTCTAAGTTCTCTAAATTATTTAGCTCCTTCAAGGGTATAAAATAAGCAGTACTAAAGTAATTAAACTGTAGAAAAAATATAAAATGAGATGATTCAGATTGTTCAATAATTTGCTGTCTTTTTCATCTCAGCAGTTTTCCTTTTCGTAATCAATTTTTTAAAGTTCAGTGTGTCTAAATTAGGCCTGCCAAGTAATTATACTGTTCTCATTAAAAGTCAGATATAACTTCAGTTTAAAAACCATTAAGGATGCCGTGCAATATTAACACCTGCCGCTGAAAAAAATCATGTAGTGTAAAACCAATGAATATCCTTTACTCTATACCAAGTCAAAACTAAGCATAAGAAATTAACTATGCATAGGTCTTAAGTCATTGCTATCGAACACAGTTCTGATATAATCGAAAGTAACTTCCCTTGGCGATACTTATAGTTTGCTGTAAAAGGAATCTTGCACTGCAAAAATCCAGAGAAATGCAGAACAGTATTTGCCAAGGATATAAGAAATTAACATACTATTTCAGGAAATAATCATATCTAGCTTCAAGCATGGTGTTTTTTAAGCAGTGAATAGTGTTACTGCTATCTACAATCTACCACATGGTAAGTAAAGAAAAACAAATTGTGGATGTAAGATCTTCTGCTAAACTCCTGCATCTTAAAAGGCACAGATGAGGGCAGTAATGACTGCTGAAACCTTATTTAAAGCTGGAAGTATTCATTAACAAAGAATTGCAATTTATTTTGAATAAAGCAGAACTAATTAGTAGCATGTGATAATGTAGCCTTCAGCAAATCCAGGTGTTGATATAATTTCATTGCACAACTGGCTGTTACCATAAATGAGTGAAGATCAGTGTTCATAGATTTAGACACAATAACACAGGTGCTGTAATATGGTTGTATTAAAAATAGTATTGTTTTATTTATTTAACATTTGCTTACTGGGAAAGTTTGACTTGGAACAAAGCCAATTTTCAGTGGAGGCCCAGAGAGAAATGCTCCAGATGCATGTCTTTGTAATGTGGGAGGGAATCAGAGCACCCAGAGGGAAAACACATGGACACAGGTAGATTTTCACTAGGTGTACAAATTGACAATCGGCTTAGTTACAACTCCATCTACAACTAAATATTAAAAAACATCAAAAACTAATCACGCCGCTTCCTTTTCTTTCTCCCTCCTCCCTTCTCGGGCCCAATGACTGACTAATCTCAGACTCTCCTAAAACTAAACCTCTCCCACAAAAAAATGCTAAAACCAAATTAAATACAGCCAGGCTCCTCCACACCACCACACCCCACCTCCAAAAAAAAAACTAAATCTAATTCTAATCATCTCTCTCATATATATATCATTGACTTTTAGCTCATAAGCTCATTTATTCTCCTCCTTCCTTCCTCTCTGTCAAAATGCACCTAAAAAATAGAGTCTTAAATCAGTCCAACAAACAAACAAAAAAAAGTACAAATTCATCATAAACCAAGGTAAACCCAGGTAACTTATCCTCCTTTAACCCTGCCCCTTGCTGGAACTCACAACCACCATCACCACCCATTCTTCCACCCTCTATAAAATACAAAAAATACATATCTACATCTCAATGGGATTGTTCTTTCCCAACCCCCCCTGCAATATATTATATATATATCTATCCTTTATGCTTTATGATTCTACTTGACTCCTAACAAAGCTTATGTCTACCCTTCAGTCAACTAACTGTATATTGTTTTTTTTGTTTTTTTTTCTTTTTTTTCTGCAATGTATATCCAATGTATTGTATCAGTTATTTTACTCATCATTTTACCTCATATTATTGTATTGTTTTTTTTTGTTTTTAAATGCTTCTGAATTTTTCTTTTATTTGTAATATGTATAATAATTGTTGTAATTTGTTGTTGTGTTTTGTTTTGTTGTAATTTTATTTTTCCTTTTCTTCTGGTTCTTTTGGCCCCATGGACTATCCTGGTAAACCAACTGCAAATAAATAAATAAATAAATAAATTTCATACAAAAGGCACCCCCACCAAGAATCAAACCAGAAAACCTCTTACTGTGAGATGACAATGCTACCGCTGCACCACTGCACCATGTTGTTGCGTTCTCTTACTGCTGATATCACACATGAGGTACTGGTAAACAGAGCATACATCATATTTGTAAAATATTTAACTTCTCAAGGCTAAGTCCTTTGAATAACAATTAAATGAGTGATGCCTATGATGCCTCAGTTTGTCTCTAGTCAATCCATCCTTTTTCACAAAGATAAACCAGCCTTATAGATGCTCATCACTTTCAGTGCATTCAGTTAGATATGGCAATAATATTGACCAGAAATGGCAGTGGTTTTCTATGGAATATTAAATGTTGTTTCATACTGGAACAGGCAGTATTAGTAACTGATCTTTCTTGTGGGAGAATAGAACCCACAGCCATCTGCAACAAAGGTAAGCAAGCTATCTGTTGCACCAGTAACATTGCTAGCAATGATAGTAGTGGCAGTCGTACTACTAGCAGTAATGAATGATATCAGTTTCTACAGGGTGACAGGGAAAAATGTACAGCTTTCCTTATCAGGGACTGCACCAGTCTTCCATGAGGTTATTTTGAGGCGAAAATGGCTTTAAACATAACAGGACAGACTTTTGTATGTTAATTTCTAAGGTTTGCATGCTATCATTCAAGATGGATAATAAGACCTTTCAGAAACATAAAAAAAATGTTTTGTATTATTAGTATTTTAAGAAATCTAAATCAGAAATAAAGTTGTCATTAAAAAAACTCAGTTATTTATCATTACAGGAGGTACAGGGTACCTCCCTGAATGGGAAAAGTCCTATTCTTCTTACTATATTCTTAATACTATTCACATTTACAGAAAGCACTTTTCCATTTCATTCATGGTTGCATAAATTCACAGTTAATTATTGTGCTAGCTTTCCTAATAGGCAATTCTAAGCCTAAACAATTTCCTTTCCAATGGCAACAATCAAATAATGTACTTTGTGTCTGAGAGTCAAACACTTTAACCTTAACCAGTATACCAAGCCCCAATCTTTAGCTGCATGTGTATTATTTTCATCCATTTCCTTTATATTTTCCATTTTTACTTATCCCTTTAAATTTTCTTTTTCCGACTTTTACCATTTTACCAACATTTTTTTTTCCTTTTTACTACCTCCCAGTTTGTCTTCATCATTTATTTCTTCTGTGTTCTCTATATTATTTTTTTCTCATCTAATTTTTCTTCTGTTTTTTCTACTTCTAAAATATCTTCTCTTTGTTCAGCTTCTCTTTCTTTTTAAATACTGCGGTTTTCATTTTTGCAATCCATCCATAAATGCACATTTTTTTACATTTGTAACATTTCAGTTCATATTTTTTTGCATCATATCCTATTTCTCAACAAATGTAAGTTAATTAACAAGTTTTCTATTTTCCACAAAAAACATGTTTTGGATTGTCCCCAGTATTTTATAATACTCATATTCTTCTCCACATTTATCATGCCTGGTATATGTATATTTTTTTCTCTTTCTATTTTTAAGAAAGTATTACAATCCTAGTAAGCAGGGTGGCCATGGTGGTGCAGCGGTTAGCATTGCTGCCTCACAGCAAGAGGTTCTTTGGTTTGATCTTTGGCTGGGGTTCCTTCTGTGCAGAGTCTGCATGTCCTTCCTGTGGTTGCATGGGTTTCCTCTGGGTGCTCCAGTTTCATTCCAAAGACATGCTGTAGGTGGATTGGGTACTTTAAAATTTGCCCTAGGTGTGTGTGCCTTCTGTGGAAGGTTGGGCACCAGGCTGGCAACTCAACACCATAAAATGCCACTCATGAACAGACAGGTGATCTGCTGTGGCGACCCCTAACTGGGAAAAAAGCTGAAAGGAGAAGATTACAATCCTAGCAACCAGTCCATAAACCCCTTTGAAACTTTTGCAATGTTCAGTACTTCTTTACATAAAGCTTTCAAATCTCCTGTACATGCATTTTCTTTTTTGTTTGCCTCTTAAATGCTTTTATCACATAATTATTCATGGGGGTTACAGTCTTTCTTCTTTATTTCTTTGCCTTCTTTGCTTTGAATCCTTACCATATACTTCCATTTTTAATTTTTTTTTCTGCCTCCTTTTCTGCTACTCTGCTTTTGACTTCATTTATTTTCTGTCCATATGTTTTCTTTTCCATCTTACCAATATTCTTCAGGACTGTCTCTGAACCCTCTTTTTGTATTTTTTCCATAATGTCCCCCCAGTAAACATCTCCATTCTCTGGCTCACTCTGCACCACATTTCATTAAGTAAATCATCCTGCAACCCTCCCAACTGGAGAATTGTAATTACACACCCATTATTCGCTGACCTATCTCCATAAAACAGGCTTTTTGATACATTTCCTTGGACCCCTGTGCACATTCTCTGGTCTTGATATTTGCCTTCTTCTTCACTTTATTTACCCCCTACATCATCTCCTTTTCTCTCCATCTCTGTGTCTGTTTCTCTGGGCTACCTCTGCAGCTGTAATGGAAACAAGAAGTGCGCTTCTAAAATGGGTCCCACTTACAATAATGATGAGTAGGGAAAGTTCCCTGATGGCCTGGCCAATGTTACCCTAATAGTATAAATACCACCTCAGGTCACCCCTAAAAAGAAACTCCTAGCTTTATGTGCCTAATCCAGGCAACACTGGATAAATAAGTTTGTATACCTTGTGTTACTCTTTTGGCTTTTATCTCCAGCCTTTCAACATACTGCAACTAACCAACGCTGCACTGACATAACTCAATTAAGCTGGGGGGTCTCTGAGCCACTAGGCACCCTCAAGCTATTGCATTCTAAATACTCAGAGTTGCATTTTGGAGCTTTTCCCTCAGCTTTTTGATTTGAAGATGATGTGAACAAAACTCTTTGACTAGAGAAAGAAATTGTGTCTCAACTTCTTTCATGGAAGAAATAAGTTGTATCCAAGGCTTAATGTTCACATCTAACAACAATATTTCAGTTTAAACTGAAAATGGCAAATTCTTACAAGGATGCAAAAAAACATACCTGGAAATAGTGCCTACCTATCATTCAAAAAATAATAGTCAGCTTCTTTGGACCCCGTTGATATTATATAACTGGAGGTGTGGGGCTCTGCTAGTTTAGATGCTTTGATTTTATTCTTGTTATTCTGTGATACCCGTTAACCTTTATTTTTATTTATTTATTTATTTTATTGCTGCCCAGAAGAGTTATTTATATCGCTGATAATGTGTGTATGCACACAGATAAAACAGGTGCTGTTAGTTTTTTCATGTATAAACAGATATTGACACAGGCACAGACAGGCGGGCACATGCACACACACAAACATATGTTCACACATGCATGATCAAATGTGCACATCACTCACTATGCACAGACAAATTGGAGGAATGTCAGTTTCCTTCTGGCATGTCTTTCAGGTGCTGATAGATATCAGATCAACTGGTTAAAAACCCATACATAGGCAACATTAAGACGATGCAGACATCACAAAGAAAGAACCACAGCCAACAGGTCAGGCAAAGAACGAAGCACATGAGATGGCAATATTATTCTCTATTCGACTGTGCCAAATATTGGTTGCTTTCACATATAGTCTGCCCAGATCACCAAAGACAGTCCCTAACTATATAAAATTCTGAGGCTCAAATGTGACATTATGGCCAACTTGTAACTATTAGATATGCTGCAGCCACACTGCTTAAACTAAACAAGCTGTAGCAATGTTAGACATTTTCATTCAAAGACAGCACCCATACCTAGGTATTATAACCATTTTGTTGACTGTGTACACCTCATATGTCTGACTGTGATTAAAAAAGTAATGGCAACAGTAATGAACCCATAGTTGCCAATATTTTAGCTCAAGAAATTGAAACAAATCCAAAAAAATAATGGGGGAGAAAGATCCAAAATTAGGACAGGTTGTAAATATTGATACATAGAACGTTGCTGGAATAACATGCTTTGCATTAGTGTGCATTTTTCTGAGGGATGTGAATTATGAAACTCAAATATCTGTCATTACTTAGTAACTGCAACCCTCAATGGCTTACAAGAAAACCACAAACTGTATAAGGGAGAGACCAGAAAGGTGACACAACATCAAGTACATTATGCAAAATCCGTGAGAGTAAAGGAAAATGCAAAAGCAATCGGAAATTCTCTGCATTGCTCATAATCTCTGACCTAGACTTCTAAATGTGTTACATTTTTGAAATAAGAAAACCATCTTGGCTGAAATGCTGCCTTGGTTTATGTATAAAAATAAAATAAAAAAAATGTATCCACATAAAAACATTCTTCTGCCCCATCACTGACCCCTGAAACTTGCACAATAAAACTAAGCTAGCCAGAAACCCATAGGTTCATAGGTTCCTATACTAGGCTAATGACCACAAGGGCCTTTTTAAGCCTAGCCATTCATCCCAAATCTCTGACAAATTCTGATACCTTTGACAATTGTCATCATGGGCCTGGGAGATAAGGCATTTACAGGTTACCTGTGTCCATTAGAGACATTTTATTTTATTTATTTATTTTACATTTGTTGACCGGGCTACTCCAACTGGATACATGCCCATTTTCAGTGGAGGCCCGGGGAGAAAAGCTCCAGTATATATGCCATAGATGCCAAACGAGGAATGAATTTCTGTTTTCCCATCCAGTTGTCTAAGTTGCAGTTGAACTGAGCTAGGGAATAACTCTGTTTCACATGGATGGGGAGCATGTTCCATAATCAGGGTAGTCTCTTGGATACATACCTATCTCTCCAGCAGGTCCTATTTATATCACAGGCAAGGTTTAAGTATTTAGAACAGGTAACTCTGGTGCTGTTTGCTTTGTGAATATGCAGGAGGTTCATCAGAGTGGGGTTTGAAAATGCCCTGCACATCAGGCACAGACCTCCCATCAACAGCCTGTAGGAGACAGAATACAGTGATAGGGCCTTGAGGCAGTCTGCATAGGACATTTTACTTATGCCCTGTATTCTTTATGTGAGGAACCTCTATGGACGTTCTAGTTGTTGGATATGTCTAGTTAGGTACATGCCAATGGGGGCACTGTACTCAATGATATGTCTGATGAATACTGAATACAGTGGAATAATGACTTCCTTGGACTTATGTGCTATACCTTTGTTTATAAGTTGTACAACATGGAATGATTTCCTCACCACTGTAGACAAAGGAAGATAAAAGGCTAGATTACTATCTTTGTGTGTCCCTAAGTCCCTGACTACTGGGTCATTTCTAAGGGGTGTGTTGTCAATATGATAGTTACCACGGATGGATGACTTCCCAAAGGATACTATTATGCATTTCTTGGCATTTAGTTTTAGTCCATGGCTCTGACACAAGTTGTTTGTCTGTATCAGCCCCTCCTGGAGAACATTTGTGTCAGTGTGAGATTCAATGACAGCTCCTAATTTGCAATCATCTGCAAATTATTTCAGCCAGAGATCATTGGCATTGGCCTAGATTTCTGAGAAGTAAATTCCAAAAAGGAGCAGTCCAAAGACTCCACTTGTGACTGGTCTCTTTGTGGCCATTACAAAGAACACAGATGCAAGGTTCATTTACATAGTAAAAACAAAAAAAAAAATTTGAGTTGAAATATTGTTAAAATATGGAAAAGAAACTGAAGCAAACATTCACAGAATGATTGGCACACAAAATGTTCACATTCATGATTTTGTCTATTTGTTTCTGTATAAGAATTGTTCAGATATAGAATGAAGCATTTACATCAAAACAGTCAAGTAGTAAACTGAAACATCACATGATGCAAAATGTCCAATAGCAACACTTAAAGAATGAATTAATGTTTCAGCCAATTATATTTTAAAACAAACTTAAAATTAAGCATAACATTCAACCAGGGTACATGACAGGCATTCAGCAGTGCTTGCTAATTATTTGCTTGCATTGTAAAAATATTGTGAAGGACACAAAGCGTAAAAAAAACTTTAAAAATATCTGCACTAGAGTGAATGCCTGAAAAATATGTTATTCATGTTCTGTGATGAAACAGTATGAATATGATCATACACATGCTTCTTTAGCTGGCTGTTAGTTTTATCTTTCGAAAAATATAATAGGTTCATAGGTAGGTACTAGGCTATTGGCCCTAGGGCCTATACAAGCCTAGCCAAAAAGGTACCCTGGCTTTCGCCACCCAAGAAAATTATTTTCCTGTGCCCCTGTCAAGCAGAACCACAGAAGTGTTCCCCGGGGTGAATTTCCTATTACCCATCCAATCATCAAGATTTTTCTTGAAGAGTGCTAATGAGGAGCTCTGTTTGACATAGATAGGTAGTCTGTTCCAGAGTATGGGAAGTCTCTGGGACAGGAATCTATCCCTCCAGCATGTTCTGTTTATTGTGGTGACAAGGTTTACGTCCCTAGAGCATGTAGCTCAGAGGGATTGGGATTTCTTTAAGTGGAGCATGTCCAACAGCTCTGGGTTTGACATAGCTTTGTATGTTAGGCAGAGATCGCCTCTGAGTAGGTGATATGTGACTGAGTAAAGCTGGAGTTTTCTGCGTAAGGCATCTGTTTGAGGCCAGTAATCCTCTTTGTGAGGTATTTTTGCGGCCTTTCCAGTTGTTGTAGGTGTCTTGTGAGGTACATACCAAAAGGGGCGTTGTACTCTATAATGGGTCTAATGAGTGATGAGTAGAGGGGTGCAATCACCTCTTTTTTTTTTTGGATAAGAAACCTTTTGTGATGAGGTGTGCCACGTAGAAGGATTTCCTGACCACTGTGGCAATGTGATTATCAAAGGAGAGACTACTGTCCACCTGTGTCCCAAGGTCTCTTATCACACTTTTGGTGTTAAGTAGAATACCGCCTATGTGGTAGTTCATGGGTACAGAGTTTTTACCAAAGGGGATGACAATGCACTTTTTGGCACTGAGCTTGAGACCATGGCTTTGACACCAGGCATCTGTCTCAGTGAGGCCCTTTTGTAGTATATCCACATCATTAGGAGTTTTGATTATGGCTCCTAGTTTGCAGTCATCTGTGAATTTAGTTAGCCAAAGACCTTCTGTGTTAGCCTGTACATCAGAGAAGTAGATACCAAACAGGAGAGGACCCAGGACTGAACCCTGTGATATTCCACTTGTCACTGGTCTGAAGTCTGATTTGGAGTATGCTACTTTTACAGTGAGGGTTCTGTCAGTAAGCCAGTTGGCAACCCATCTTGTGACATAGGGATTTATACCTAGTTTATTGAGTTTATCTATAATTCCAGAGTGGGGGATGGTGTCGAAAGCCTTGGCGAGATCTAGATAGGCTGTGTGAACCACCTTACCCTCATCTATGGCTTTGGTAACTACTTCAAAGAAGTCTATCAGGTTTAGGAGACATGATCTGCCTTTTACAAACCCAAACTGTGTGGAGTCCAGAGTTTGGAGATCTCCAATGTCTTTGTCTATGAGTTCCATGATGATACGTTCCATGGCCTTGCAGATCAGGCTCATCAGGTTAATGGGGCGGTAGTTCCCGGGGTCTGTTGTCGCTCCCCCTTTGTGGAGTGGGATAACTGTCTCAGTGCGCCATTCAATGGGCACAAAGCCTGAGGTGAGGCTATGATTGAACATGGTACCATACCTCTCAACTGTCCCTAATTTTCAGGGACGTCCCTGATTTTGACTCAAAGTTTAGCTCTGTTCCTCTGAATCCCTCCTAAAACTACTGACTTTGGGCAGAAAGGTGGTAAATTACACTTAATGAATAATAGACAATAATTAAGAGTTATACACTTCTTTTACTTCAGAAAAGGTGTATTAATACATATGCTCTGAGTCTCTCAATGTTTCAACTTAATAGCACTAATATTTTAAAAGTGTCCCTGATTGTCCCTGATTTTTTCTTGACTTTTCCCTGATTCTGTTCAAATTTGTCCCTGATTGGTTGAGTGGTCTGCATGGTACTTAGGTGGGGTGCCAGCTCATTCTGTAGTTCATGTAGAAGGCAGCCTGGGATGTTGTCAGGTCCCATGGATGCTGTGATTTTGATTTTGGAGAGTGAGCTTTTTACCTGTGCAGCCGTGATTACAGGAACTTTGCATTCTTCCGGTATAAAGATGGACCCTTTAGGGGGTGAGAGGGGGAGGTAAAGTTAGCACTGAACCTATCTGCCAGGATGTTGGCAATATCAGTTGGTTCTGTATATTTAGTGTCATTGTGCTGTAACTCATAGCAGATCTGAGTGTTGCCATTGAGATTCTTGACATAGCTATAGAATGCTTTGTGGTTGTTTTTAGAATCAGTGGCAATTTTGTTTTCATAACTAGCTTACATGTTGAAAAAAGCAATGTACACAACATACTTAAAAGTTCTGGTTACGGAGTACATGTTTCTGCTACAGTAATACTTGCTGTTTGATCTATATATGACGTATAAAATAAACGTGTACATATTCCAGTTAAAATATTTAAATGTTCCTTTCCTCAAGGTCTTACCCTGAACATAATTTATAAATTTCAAATACGCTTTTAAAAATCACATATTTTTTGTCACTGACAAAGGTTACTCTCCCAACCAATTTAACTATGTTAGAATGACCCTGAAAAATCTGCCAACTATTGCATACAGTATCATTTCATGACATCAAAATCAATAGAGGATGTTGGTTGAAAACAAATACTATTGATTATAATCAACTTACATATTAACAGTTGATGGATTTGACTTGACTTAAAACAATAGTGTATATCTAGTAGTTCTCAAATCACATACATCGGCTGTTTCATTATTGACTAATATCTCAGGATACCATCTTTAAAATAAATCTTCTTCCTAAATTCTTTATTTCCTCATTAAACAATGCGGTTCATCCATAATTCTGCTGGCTTACACAGGCTTATCCTTAACTTCATCCTGTTTTTAAAAACACTAGGGTGCATGCTTGAAAAATAAAACAACATAAGTGGATATTCATGGTCACTTCCACAATATCATAAGTGGATATTCATGGTCACTTCCACAATATCATAAGTGGATATTCATGGTCACTTCCACAATATCATAAGTGGATATTCATGGTCACTTTCACAAATGAGACAGGGATATTTCTGATGCTTACGAATGAGCATAGCAAAGGCGAGATTCATAGAGGTCATTTATGTTAATGCAAAAGGCCTTAAAATGAGATATGAATGAGAAATGCTAAACAGCATAGTATGCTAATGAGGTGGTTTTACAATTCATAGTCCAGCATGCCAGTGGTATGTACATCCATTGTTAAAAGCAATGCTTCGCCATTCATATTGGAGTTGCAATCCACAAACTTGTTTGTCTGGGTATGCACAAACACTTCTCTGACACATGAATGAATTATTTCCTCAGCAAACCCTTCATTAGTTTGTACTAAGTGTGCACAAGCACTAAAATGACATAATAAATTATTTTGCCCAGTGATCACTTCAGCAATCTGACCATGTATGCACAAGCATATCCTTGAAACATAAATTATTTCCCCAAACACCTCCTTCAGGAGTATGTCCAGCTATGCACAAGCATTAAAAAGAAACATTTCCCCAAGCAACCCCTTCAGTAAAATATTGAGATAGGTGCAAGCACCAAAATGAAACATTCACCTAAGTGACCCCTTCAGTAACATACTCAAGTATGCGCAAGCACCAAAATGAAACATTTCTCCAAGCAATCCCTTCAGTAATATGTCCTAGTATGTACAAGCACCAAAATGAAACAATTCCTCAAATAACCTCTTCAGGAAAATGTTGAGGTATACACAAGCGCCAAAATTAAGCATTCATACAAGTGACCCCTTCAATAGAATGCCCAGGTATGAATAAGAACCAAAATTAGACTTTTGCCAAAGTGACCCCTTCAGTAAAAATGTCCAAGTATGCAGAAGTGTTAACTGATCTCCCCTCACATCTCCATATTCTCACTGAAAACTGCTGCCTACTGACATAAGTTCAGGGCTATTTACATGCTTAGTTTGCATATTAGCTCATTGCAGATTCATCTCTATGAATCTAACTCATTTGCATACATCTAAAGCCCCTTAACAGCACATTATGCATTAAGCATGTTATGCTTTTGTGAATGTTTAGAGCACCTCCTTCACATCTTCGTATACATGCTTACCATTCAGTATTTCCATATCTATGTAGGGCTGCTGAAGTCACAGACTGTGAATACCTCCCATTATGTTTTTAGCAGATTTTCTAAACAACATCATAGCCTATTACCATGTTCCTCTTTATACAAAGTTAGAACCAAAAAAAATTGACTGTCATATTTTATAGTAATTTTTGAAAATGTATACTAGTATTTTATAAATCAGTAAACAACAGCAAAAATTCAAAGTCCACTTTTCATATAAAAAATACACCTTCTTGCTAATACCGCAAGTATATTTTTCTTTTAAATGTATGTATTCCTTTAAAAGTGTTAAGCAGCAAACTTCAAGATGTCTGCATTTATATCTTCCACATTCACTTTGGCCTAACAGAGGTTCAATGTGTACACAGAGAATGTAAACCCCACTTCAGTAAATGGGAAGAAATGAACTAGTATACATAGGAATACGGAGAAGCACATATTCTTTCCTACTGCGAGCATTTAACATTCACTAAGGTATAAGAACAGTACTCCATGTGTCCCTGCAGGATTCCATTAGTCAGCTAATAAAACTATGTCTGCATGATGCCTTATGGGCCAATGAAAGCCTATGGAAGAGTAAGTTACTTTGTCAGGGTAGTTATTCAACATGTGAGCTCATTCATTCATTTTGCCTCAAAGTGTGATCATAACTGATTGTCTGGAAGACATAAGCCAAGATATTCAACCATGTGGGATGATACTTAACTGTAAAACTGTCATCTTGTAGGACAAGCAACTTCTACAAGGCTCAGGCATTTTTGTCCTTAATTACTGGAATCCATTCAAAACTTATAGACAGGTAGTTCAGTGCCTTCACTGTCCTGCTGATAGTCTAGCATTTGCATTTTGTATTTAAGATGCTTCTTATTTCATTATGCAATTTTCTAATAGAAGCTGAATCTCCCTTTCCTTCCTGTATGTATTACTTACCCTAGCAAAACAGTGTCTTCCACATGACTGGCTTATCAAAATTAGGTTGCTGAATATCATCATCATCAGGGGTGGGAGGTTGGCATAATGGTTAAGGTGTTTACCTTGCAGACACATGGTGCAGGGTTTGATTCTCACATGGAGTAACTGGCTAGGTTTAAAATGGCCCACAAGGGCAATTAGCCTAGTACAAATCTATGAACCTATGAACCCC
This sequence comes from Protopterus annectens, assembly GCF_019279795.1. NCBI lineage: Eukaryota > Metazoa > Chordata > Ceratodontiformes > Protopteridae > Protopterus > Protopterus annectens. Next base: position 1,162,235,108 of record NC_056726.1, read on the forward strand.
ATTTTCTCCATGCAGTCAGGGTGTTGTCAGCTGTCTCAATCTCTCATTTCAGTGCCACTCTCCTGCCATCTTCAGCAGTCATACCTGACTGTTGCAAGTCTTCTCTCATAAAGTCCATCCATCTCTTTCCTAGATGCCTTAATTTCCCCTTGCCTTCTTCCTGTCAGTCTCAAAACTTCTTCACCAGATTGTCTTCTGCCTTTCCTGCCCCTGTAGCCAAACCACCTGTTCTCCTTGACCTTCTCTGCAATTGGAGCTACTTGGGCTTCTGCTCTGATCTTCTCAGTCTTTTATCTCTCCCACAATATGCATCCTGCCACTCATCCTAGGCACTTCATCTCCTTCACCTCCAGCTTCCTCAGCTGGTCTGCCTTCATGCCAGGTCTGTGTACCACACAGTAGTACTGGTTGCAGCACTGCAATGTACACCTTACTTTTCAGCACCTTTGGTGATCTTCTGTCACACACTACCCTTGACTTCTGTGCCATTTGGCTGTGACCTCTCTAATTCTAGCTTTGACCTCCTCATTCAGACTTTCCTTCTCCTCAACCATCCCTCCGGTTAATGAAGCTTTTAACCTGTTACATTATTTTTCCTTCTACCTCAGTTCTCAGCTCATTCTGATTTCCAAAAAGAAAAGAGAAAAACAAGTACAAGTTGATGCCAAACTACCAAAAAATGAATACACACTTAATTAAATCCATAAGGAATAGCTGATCTTTCAAGACAACCTTTTTATCAATGAAAACACAATGGGCAAAACAATCTCCTAAGCACTATTCATTAACAAGCAAAAACCATCTTGCTTAGTGACTTTAACATAGATTGTACTTCTAAGAAACCTAACTTCCCCCATAACATTAATCTGTATCATTTCACTTAGTTGATCTAACAACCAAACCGATTTGACAAAGTATCTAAAAAATATCCATATTAGGCTACATACTCTCAACCAACCCTGAAAAAATTAGCTAGCCATCACCCTCTCAGATTCTCTCAGTGATCATCATGGCCCAAAAACGTTTTATAAATAATTGGGGAACAAGGTAAAATGAAATTGAAAGACCACCAAAAAAAAGAAGAAATACATTTTGCAGAAGTATTTATGAAGATCCTGTGGAAAGTACAGTTGTCTACACTTACCATAAATGTAGATGTTCGAGTGTATTTACTGTTGCAGTCATTACATTTGGGTAATTCTGCTGGCAGGTTGCCCTCAGTCGGCCTGAAATCCAAAGTCCTGGGTCCTGCATTGGCTGCTGTCGCCCCTTCCCTGACGTCAGGTCGTCAGGGGTATAAAAGAAGCAGACGACACCATTTTCTTTAGGTTTTTTTGCCCCAGATGTCAGGTGCCCCCTAAAAGGGTTGTCAAAATTTATATATCTATATATAATTACATGCACCAATGTAAACTTTACCTTCATCTACAAGCAAATACACCACAAAGGTTGTATAAATCAGAGAAGGAAAGATAGGTTCCATCAGAAGAAAGGAGGATGGCGGGTGGGTAACCTGGACTGCAACAGTGAATACACTCGAACATCTACATTTATGGTTAAGTGTACACAACTGTACTATGTTCTTCATGTTTCACTGTTACAGTCATTAGATTTGGGTAGAGTCCCAAAGCTATGGATGGGAAGCTGGAGCTAAAGAGCATTAGGAGCAGCTATGAGGCCCTGCAGAACTGCAATGGCAAAGCCTGCCCTGGATTTAGAGTAGAGTGGCAGATGATAGTGCTTTGTAAAGGTGTGCACTGAACTCCAAGTAGCAGCCTCTAAAATGTTCTTGGTAGGTACTCCCCTGAGAAAGGCTGCTGAAGTGGCTGCAGCTCTGGTTGAATGTGGCCCAATGCCCTTAGGCACTGGCTTACCATGCTGTACATAGCAGAAACAAATGCAGTGGCCTATCCATTTTGAAGTAGTCTGCTTTGAGATAGCCTTTCCTTGTGATCCTGCAGCATATGTCACTAATAATTGCTCTGTCTTTCTGAAAACTTTGGTTCTGTCCAAGTAGAATCTAAGCTGTCTGTGTACGTCCAAAGAATGCAGAATTCTCTTCCCCTTGTTCTGTGGATTTGGATAAAAAGTTGGCAGGTAAATAGTTTGATTAAGGGCCACACTGGACACCACCTTAGGCATAAATGTTGGGTTTGTAGTCAGAGAGACCCTGCCTGGATAAAAAATGATAAAAGGTTCTACAGCCATGAGTGCCTGTAGCTCAGAAACTTGTCTTGCAGAAGTTATTGTGAGGAGCAGAGCTGTTTTCCAAGATAAAAAAAAACTTTATATCAGCAGTAGCAGCTGTCTCAAAAGGAGGCAGGGTGAGTTTTTCCAAGACATAGTTGAGGTCCTATGCAGGCATTGGTGATCTCCTTGGAGGCCTTAAATTTTTGGCCCCTCTGAGGTACTGCTTTAATAAGGGATGAGAAAAGATTGGTGGATCTGCATTGTAATGAGCCAAAATGGCAGAGGCATGAATTTTAATAGATGAAAAAGATAGGCCTTTGTCCAGCATCTCAGTTAAGTATTGCAAAATCTGAGGAATATTTGGCACAGCTGTATCAGTTCCTTGTGCCTGGTTCCAAGCACAGAATCTCTTCCATTTTCCAGCATAAGATTTTCTAGTACTAGGCCTTCTGGCTTCCAAAATGACATCCATCACAGCTTTACTGAGAGGTGAGTTTTGTATGACTAAATTATCTGCTATGCTGCCAGGTTTAAAGTCCTGAGTTGGCTGTGCAGGATCTGATTGTTTTGCTAGGACAGTAGATGAGGTATTTGAGGTAAGGTCCATGCTGGGCATTGAGACAAGTTCCTTAGAATTGGATACCAGTACTGGTGGGGCCAGTCTGTGGCAATCAGTATCATCTTTGGCTTCTCCTGTCTGACCTTTAGGAGTACCTTGGGGAGGAGAGGCAGAGGGGGAAAGGCATATACTGATAGTTTTTTCCAGCTGAAAGATGGGGCATCCACTTTTCATGCTTGTCTGTGATAAATCCTTGTGCAGAATCTTTTTAGTTGGTAGTTGTGAGGGGAGGCAAATAGATCTATGTCCGGGCATCCCCATTTCCTTGTTATCATGCTGAAGACTTGCGGATCCAGCTGCCACTCGTGGGAATCCATGAGGTTTCTGCTCAGTTCATCTGCCAGAGTATTTTTCTTTCCTGGCAGGAATTGTGCCTGCAGATGTACTTGGTAAGTCAATGCTGTGTCCCACAATGTCATGGTTAGTCTGCAAAGGGGGTAAGAATGTGTGTGCCCCTGCTTGTTTATATACCACATGACTGTGGTGTTGTCTGTTTTTATCAGTAGTTGTCATGGGTGAAGTATGTCCTTGAAGGCTGTCAGGGCATTTTGAACAGCTAGCATCTCTTTTTGATTGATATGTGGATGCATTTGGTTTGAGGTCCATGTGCCCTGAATGCATCTTCCTGCCATGTGGGCCCCCCCAGGCATAATCTGAAGCATCCGTTGTTAGTGTCTGCCTGGCAGGGGGTAATGTGAATGGCTGTCCCTTGTTTTGGTGACAAGCCTTTGCCCACCATCAAAACTTCTGTTGCAGGCAGGGTATGAGAGTAATCATAGTTTCCAGGCTGCGGCAATGTTGAGTCCAAACACTTTTTAGGTACCATTGAAGTTTCCTCATATGCAGTCTTGCATATGGAATTTGTAGGATGCAGGATGCCATGAAACCCAAAGCCTGAAGACTTTTTCTTGCAGATAACTGGGCCTTTTTTGCCAACATTTTGAAATAGGTAGTCAGTTGCCTTTGTTTGTCTGGTGTGAGATAAGCCATCTGGGCAGTTGTATTTAAGCTTGCACCCAGGAATATTATCTCTTGAGAGGGTACTAGTTTTGATTTCTTTTCGTTGGCTGTGTACCCTAGACATGGTAAAAGTCTTTTCACAAACGCCAGATGCTGTTGAAGAATGCCCTTGTTCTCTGCTTGAATTAAACAGTCATCCAAGTAATGATATATTTGTATTCCTCTTTGTCTGCAGAATGCAATTACTGGTGCCAGGCACTTTGTAAAGACCCTGGGCGCAGTAGATACGCCAAAAGTCAGTGCAGAGAATTGGTAATGCATTGAGCCAGCCTTGAATCTGCAGTATCTTCTGCATATTTGTCTGATTGGGACATGCAGGTATGCCTCTTTTAGGTCTAAAGTCACAAGTCAAGCGTTCTTGCCCAGCATGGGCAGAAGCTGCTGCAAAGTCAACATCTTGAATTTTGGTATATCCAGGAATGTGTTCAGAATAGATAGGTCCAGTATTGGTCTCCAGGCTTTGTCCTTTCTGGGTACCAAGAACAGTCGAGTAAAATCCTTGTCCCTGCTCTTGCTCTGGTACTTGTTGAATGGCCCCCATGTCCATGAGGGATGAGACTTGTTTTTTGCCTCTGCCCATTGATTTTTTTGGCGGATCTGGCCAGCCGTTTGCCTTTGGCAGAGTATGGAAATGGAACTTGTAGCCTTGTGACACGATATTTAGTACCCACTTGTCCTGGGTTATAATGTGCCGATTTTGAGAGAAAAGTGCTAATTTTCCTCCTAAGGGTGCTTCCAGGAGATAAGTGCTTGGTGCAGGCAGGGGGAAGTCATTGGGACAGTTTCCTGTATGGTTGTGATTTGTCCTCTCCAACTTTGGAGGTAGAAGCACCCCATTGTTTTGACCTGTATGAACTTTGCACCTGGGATCTGCCTCTAGGGCATCTGGATCTGCCATTTGAGGTCTGTCTGACACAGGAAAGGACCAGTTCTTTGTTGGCCTGTGTCTACTAAACCTAAGTGGCTGTACTTGTAAAAAATCTTTAACCGTTTGCATAGATTTAGCTTTGTCCTTCATTTTCTTTAACACCTCTTCTGCCTTAACACCAAACAAAGTATCATGCTGTAAAGGTGCATCTAATAATTTAACTTTGACATGATCAGGCAGATTTTGTTCCTTTAACCAAGCATGCCTCCTAATTACAGAGCCCGTAACTGCGGCCCTGCAGGGGACCTCCAAAGAATCAAAACCACATTGCAAAGTATGCTTTCCAGTTTGTTCAGCTGCATGCAATAAATCCTGCATTTCTTTGTTTTCTGCACATTCAGAGTTTAACAACATTGTCTGTTTAAGCAATGCCATGACATGTTGCTGATATTTGAGTATATAAAACTGACAGTTTAAGGCCCTTATAGCCAAGGTAGCAGATGTGTAAACCTTTTTTCCCCATCTTTCCAGTGCCCTAGAATCTCTGTCAAAGGGGGTAGTATTTTTTGCTGCAGAAGCTTTAACTCCTTTGGGACCCTGAGAAATAGTTTCTGGGTCTGCAGCAGGGTTTTTAAAAAGGAATTTATGAGAGTCAGGAACCCTGTAATATCTGTCAGGCTTAACAGGAGCTGGAGGTAAGGAATCAGGGGTAAGACTAGACTCCGAAAACACATCATCTACAATGTCTAACACAGGTGGAATGACTAGTGGCCTGTGTTGAGGTAGTAAAAGGAAATTCCTGAGCCTCTTTTTAGATTCTGAAAAATCTTGGCTCTCCCAGTGGAAATACTCCCTCATGGTATGCAAGGTTTCCCCAAAGGAATAGTCCTCTGGAGGAGAAGCTGAAGGTATAGATTCTTCAGCATCAGAATCCTCATGGGGGGAAGAGAATATTCCTGATCAGAAGAGGAATCAAAAGAAATGGAAACCTGATCTGAAGATTCATAGTCAGACACTTGCTTAGGCCTCTTATCAGGAGGGAGATGGGAACCCCTGATCAAGGTAATCAAGTCTTTGGCCATTTTGAGCATTTGTTTTTTGGGCATAGAGGCCTGACCATGTGGCTCTTGAGCTTGTTTCTTTGCTTTAGAAGGTGCTGTAGTCTTTGCCTTTGAAGCTGAATTCAGTTTAATGTAAAGATGTTTAGGTCTGAATACACCCTCAGAAGCCGGTGCCTGCTCAGCAGCTCTGGACCCATCTGAAGGAATAGTATCCAAGGCTCCAATACCTTGAGTTTCCAGCGGCATGGCCGACTCCACATGGGAGTCGGTAGTGGCCAGTGACTCTAAGGTAGTGGGTGTCAGAGGCTGTGAAAGCGCCTCACTGAGAACCGGTGAACCGGCCACTGGCTTAGGAGAAGCTTCGTCATCGATTTTGGGCCTCGGTTGTCTATCTCTCTCCTTTTCTTTGCGTTTTTTGTGAACTCCGGTAGTCAGATGGCTATCCAATGACATTTCTGGATAATTAAACCGGCGTCCAAAATAGTTTAAAGCAAAATCATACCGACGCTTAATAGTGCATTGGTTAAATCTAACACAAAACCGACAATAAGAAACATTGTGATCAGAGTCTAGGCAAGGAATACAGTAAGAATGAAAATCCTTACGAGGTATTTGCTTTCCACAAGAAATACAATTATTTACTTTTTCTGACATCAGTCTGGAGCAAGAAAAAGGTTTCCCCAATGGGGTACTTAGCTTTATTGAAGACTTCGGATCTGAAACTCGAACACAAAAATCTTAGGAGTCGGCCGACTGGCACTTGCGAACTGCTTCTGCTTCAGGCACCGTGCGGCAAGAAAGACTAAAGAAAATGGCGTTGCCTGCTTATTTTATACCCCTGACGACCTGACGTCAGGGAAGGGGTGACAGCAGCCGATGCAGGACCCAGGACTTTGGAATTCAGGCCGACTGAGGGCAACCTGCCAGCAGGATTACCCAAATGTAATGACTGCAACAGTGAAACACGAAGAACATCACAGAAACAATGCTAAATGGGTAGAAGAAGTAAAAGAAAGAATAAGAAGTTTAAAGGTACAGGATATGAAATGGGATGAAGTAACAACCAGAGTGATTGAAACAAAGTTAAGAAAAGCCTCTAACTGGAAAACACCAGACCCAGATGCAGTACCTAACTTTTGGTTATAAGTATTAACATCTTTGCACGAAGATTTAGCCATGAGTAAGAACTATTTACTATCACACCACAAGCAGACACCAACCTGGCTAATAACAGTTAAAACAAAGCTCCTACTGAAGACTGTACCTGCAAGCTACTCCAAAAATTATAGACTAATAACTTGCCTTTTGATGATGTATAAACTATACATGGGAACTGATGGTGACAGAGTTTATAGTCATTTAGAAGAAAACTCAATTATGGCAGCAGAACAAAAGTGCAATAAAAGAAAATCATATGGAACAAAGGATCATTTGTTGTTAAATAAAGTCATAGTAGAGAATTGTAAAAAGGGGAAGAATCTAAGTATGGCATGGATTGAGTACAAAAAAGCATTTGATCCTACATTCATTGATAAAAGAGTGCTTAAAAATGTATAAGATACACCCAGCCCTGATCGACTATATTACAATGACCATGAAACAGTGGCAGATGACTTTACTATTAAGCCATGATAAAGGACAAGTTATTACCCAGGGATAACAATTCAAAGGTGGATATTCCAGGGTGACTCTCCATCACTATTCTATTCTGCCTTGCCCTTAACCCATTAAACTGTCTACTTAACAGCTTACTTAGGTCATAGCTATAATTTGGCTCGTAGAAAACAACAAAGTCTAAAGACTTCTCATCTTCTCTTTGTCGATGATTTAAAACTATATAGCTCTTCAGATGAGAAACTGAAAGCACAGATGCAGGTTGTCAAAACTTTTTCAGATCATATTAGAATGTCATTTGGCCTTGATAAATGTGAAAAAGCAAGCTTTAAAGCAGGAAAACTGCAGCATCAGGAAAAAGTACAGTTGTGTACACTTACCATAAATATAGATGTTTGAGTGTATTCACTGTTGCAGTCATTTCATTTGGGTAATCTGCTTGCAGGTTGCCCTCAGTCAGCCTGATTAACAAAGTCTTGGACCCTGCATCAGTTGCTGTCCCTTCTTCCATGACGTCAGGTCATCAGGGGTATAAAACATGCAGCCAATGCCATTACATCAGTTTTTCTTGCCCCAGATGTCAGGTGCCCCCTTAATGGGAAACAATTAAACATAAAAGCACAAAAATATACCTCCAACAAAAAAGCAAATACACCAAAAAGGCTTTTAAGCATAGTAAAGGAAAGTAGAGGTATAGCCACAAGAAGTCAGGGGGCTGGAGGGAGGGTAACCAGGACTGCAACAGTGAATACACTCAACCATCTACATTTATGGCCAGTGTACACAACTGTACTATGTTCTTCATGTTTCACTGTTGCAGTCATTACATTTGGGTAGATTCCCAAAGCTATGGGTGGGAGCAGGAGATTAGATAGCATTAGGGCCAGCTATAATGCCCTGCAAGGCTGCAGTGGCAAAGCCAGCACTGGATTTAGAGAAAATTGGCAAATAATAATGCTTGGTGAAAGTATGTACAGAGCTCCAGGTAGCAGGTTCTAGGATGACCCTGGTAGGGATACCTCTGAGAAAGGCTGTAGAGGTAGATTCAGCCCTGGTGGAGTGAGGTCTGATCCTCTGGGGGATAGGTTTTCCATGGTGCTTATAGCAGAAATGATTATCCATTTAGAAATGGTTTGCTTTGAAATAGCCTTCCTCTCTGCCCCTGCAGCAAATGCTACCAACAGTTGTTCAGATTTTCTTTGAGGCTTAGTCCTGTCCAAGTAGAATCTAAGTTTTCTGTGCACATCTAAGGAATGCAGTATCCATTCCCCTTTATTCTGTGGATTGGGAAAGAAGGTTGGCAAATTAATGGACTGATTAAGTGCCACACTGGATACCACCTTGGGCATGAAGGATGGCTTGGTTCTGAGTGACACCCTGTTCGCATGAAAGATGATGAAAGGCTCTACTGCCATAAGGGCCTGTAATTCAGATACCCTTACAGCTGAAGTGATTGCTAAAAGGAAAGCTGTTTTCCAAGAAATAAATTTTAAGTCTGCAGTAGCAGCTGGCTTGAAAGGAGGTAGAGTGAGTTTCTCCAAGACAAAGTTAAGGTCCCAGGCTGGGGTTGGAGCTCTCCTGGGTGGTCTCAAATTTTTGGCCCCTCTGAGGAACTGCTTGAGCAGTGGATGAGAGAAGAGGGGAGGTTTTGTATTATAATGAGCTGAAATGTCCGAGGCATGGATTTTAATGATGGAAAAAGACAGACCCTTGTGAAGCATTTCAGTTAAGTATTGTAAAATCTGAGGTAAATTGGGTGCTGCTGTGCTCATCCCTTGAGATTGGTTCCAGGCACAGAATCTTTTCCATTTTTCAGCATAAGATTTTCTAGTACTAGGCCTCCTTGCCTCTAAAATGATATCCATCACAGGTTTGCTGAGGGATGGTAAAGGAGAGATTAAGTAATTAGCCAGGCTGCAAGGTTTAGTGTTGATAGCTGAGAGTGTAGAATCTGGATCTCCTGCTGAGACAGCAGAGAAGCAGACTGAGGCAGGTGCCATGGAGATAACCATAACACACTGCGCATGAGGGGGTAAAAGTGTTAGTGCGGCCAGTCTGGAGCAATCAAAATCATCCTTGGTTTGTCCTGTTTGACTTTTAGTAGTACTTTGGAGAGCAGAGGAAGAAGTGGAAAGGCATAGACTGATAGGTTTTTCCAGCTGAAGGACAGAGCATCCACTTTCCAGGCCTGTTTGTGGGGAGTCCTTCTGCAAAATTTGTCCAATTGGTAGTTCTGGGGAGAGGCAAACAGGTCTATATCTTGGCTCCCCCATTTGCTTGTCAACATGTTGAAAATCCTTGGTTCCAGTTTCCACTCATGTGGGTCCATGAGGTTTCTGCTTAGTCCGTCTGCCAGTGTATTGAATTTTCCTGGCAGGAATTGAGCTTGTAGATGCACTTAGTAGCTCAAGGCTGTGTTCCACAATGCCATGGCTAATCTGCAGAGGGGGTAAGAATGTGTACCCCCCTGCTTGTTTATGTACCACATAACAGTGATGTTGTCCGTCTTTACCATTAGTTGTCCTGGAAGAATGTGGTCCTTGAAGGCTGTCAGAGCATTCTGTACAGCTAATATTTCTTTTTGATTGATATGCAGGTGCATTTGACTTGGGTTCCATTTGCCCTGAATGCACTTCCCTGCCAGGTGAGCCCCCCATGCATAGTCTGGTGCATCTGTTGTTAGGGTTTGGACAGCAGGGGGTGGCGTGAAAGGTAGTCCCTTGTTTTGGTGGCAGGCCTCTGCCCACCAAAGGAACTCTAGGCATAGGCAAGGAATGATGGGAATCATTGTTTCTAGGTTTTGAGAATGTTGACACCATAGGTTTTTTGATACCACTGTAGTTTCCTCATATGCAGTCTTGCATATGGAATTAGAAGAATGCAGGAGGCCATGAACCCCAAGTCTTGCAGTATTTGTCTTGCAGAGAGCAGGGTTTTTGTGGCCACTTGTTTGAAGTAAGTTGTCAAATGAATTTGCTTTTCTGGCGTGAGGTAAGCCATCTGGAAAGTTGTATTCAAGCTTGTTCCCAGGAATATAATTTGTTGACAGGGTACCAGTTGTGATTTCTTTTCATTTATGGTGTACCCCAGACAAGTTAGAACCCGTTTTACAAAGGCCAGATGATTCAAAAGTATGTCCTGGCTTTCTGCCTCAGTTAGACAATCATCCAGGTATGGGTATATTTGAATATTTCTTTGCCTGTAAAATGCAATAACTGGAGCTAGGCACTTTGTGAATACCCTGGGTGCAGTAGATAAGCCAAAGAGCAGTGCAGAGAACTGATAGTCTGTGTAGCCTGCTTTGAAGCATAGGTATCTTCTGCTAGATTCCCTGATGGGGATGTGGAGGTATGCTTCTTTTAAATCTAGTGTTGCCAACCAGGCATCTTTGCCTAGCATAGGAAGTAATTGGTGAAGAGTCAGCATCTTGAATTTTGGAATCTCCAAAAAGGTGTTTAGAATAGACAGGTCCGGGATTGGACACCATGAATTGTCTTTCCTGGGTAACAAGAAAAGTCTTGAGTAGAAACCTTGTCCCTTTTCCTCTTCTGGTACCAGTTGAATAGCCCCCATGCTTAAGAGAGAAACTACTTGTTTTTGTGTCTCTGCCCACTGAATTGGGGGTAGGTCCGGCCATCCATTTGGTGTTGGCAACGCGTGGAAGTGAAATCTGTATCCCTGGGACTCTATATTTAAAACCCATTTGTCCTGGGTAATGAGTTCCCAGTTCTTTGCATGAAGAGCAATCTTTCCCCCCAATGGGGCAGTCAGTTGATAAGTGCTTGGAAATTTTAAAATTAAGTCATTGAGGCAGTTTACCACAGGGTGGAGTCTTGGAAGTGGAGGCCCCCCACTGCTTAGTTCTGTGAGTTCCCTGGGACTGAAACCTGGGGTTGTTGCTGTGTCTGGGTTTGGCTTGAGAAGACCTGGAAGGGTCTGGAAAGGACCAATTTTTAGAGGGCCAGTGCCTACTAAATCTAGGAGGCTGAACTTGTAAAAAATATTTAACAGTTTGCATAGATTTAGCTTTATCTTCCATCTTTTTAAGAACTTCCTCAGCCTTGTTGCCAAACATGCAGTCCTGATTTAAAGAAGCATCCAACAATTTAGCTTTAACATGATCAGGCAAAGATTGCTCCTTAAGCCAAGCATGCCTTCTGAGCACAGACCCAGTAATAGCAGCCCTACAAGAGACTTCTAATGAATCAAAACCACATTGCAAAGTATGTTTTCCAACTTGTTCGGCAGAATGCATTAAATCCTGTAATTCTTTATTTTCCACACAGTCAGGAATCAACATAGTTTTCTGTTTAAGCAGTCGAATAACATGTTGCTGATATTTTAACATATGAAACTAGCAGTTTAAAGCCCTAATGGCCAAGGCTGCAGAAGTGTAAACCTTCTTACCCCATCTATCCAGCGCCCTGGAGTCTCTATCAGAAGGGGTAGGATTTTTAGCAGTAGAAGCCTTAATGCCCTTGGGCCCCTGTGAAATAGTCTCTGGATCTGCAATAGGATTTTTGAAAAGGAACATGTGGGACTCAGGGACCCTGTAGTATCTGTCAGGTTTTCTGGGAGCAGGAGGCAGGGAATCAGGGGCCAAACTAGATTCCGAGAAAACATCATCAACAATGTCCAGTACAGGAGGGATAGCTAAAGGCCTATGCTGAGGTAGGAGAAGGAAATCCCTAAGCCTCTTTTTTGGATCAGAGTAATCCTGGCTTTCCCAGTGAAAATGCTCCCTTAGAGAATGTAGGGTTTCCCCAAAAGAAAAATCCTCAGGAGGGGAAGGAGAGGGAATAGAGTCCTCCACATCAGAACCCTCATAAGTAGGTAAGGACAAATCCAGGTCATCAGAAGAGTCAGAAAAAACAGAATCCTGATCAGAAGATTCATAATCAACCTCAGTCCTAGGCCTCTTAGAAGGGGGGGGGGCCGTTGGCTACCCCTGATTAGAGTTATTAGATCTTCAGCCATTGGGTGTCAGTTTTTTAGACATGGATCGAGATTTAGGCCTATGTAATGAAGGAGGCATCGATCTAATATGCAAGTCTATAGGCCTGAATACACCTTCAGAAGCCTGTGCCTGCATAGCGGCTCCTGACCCATCCAAGGTAGAGACATCTGCAGGTTCCATAGTTGAAGCATCTCACGGCATACCGGACTCCAAATGGTTCTCAGTAGAGGCCTGAGAATCAGAAGTAGCGGGTATCAGGGGCTGCGAAAGCACCTCACTGAGTACCAGTGATCTGGCAACTGGCTTAGGAGAAGCAATGTCGGCAGTTTTGCACCTCGGCGGCCTGTCTCTGTCTTTATCTTTGCATTTTTTCAGAATCCCTGTAGCCGGATGGCTAACCGACAACATTTCTGGATAATTAAACTGAGAACCGAAATATTTAGAGGCAAAAATATACCATCGACGGATAGTGCCCTGATTAAATAAAGCACAAAATTGACAGCAACGTACGTCGTGGTCAGGGCCTAGGCAAGGAATACAGTACGAATGAAAATCCTTATGAGGTATTTGCTTTCCACAAGTAATGCAGTTATTAACTTTTACTGACATCGGTAAGGAGCTGGAAAAAGTTTCCCCAATGGGGTACTTAGCTTTAGTTGAAGACTTCGGTTCTGAAACTCGAAAATGAAAATTTCAGAAGTCGGCCGACCGGCACTTGCAAACTGCTTCTGCTTCGGGCACCACACGGCAAAAAAGACTGATGTGATGGCGTCGGCTGCATGTTTTATTCCCCTGACGACCTGACATCATGGAAGAATGGACAGCAACTGATGCAGGACCCAAGACTTTGTTAATCAGGCCGACTGAGGGCAACCTGCAAGCAGATTACCCAAATGTAATAACTGCAACAGTGAAACATGAAGAACATCATCAGTTTGACACAAGAATGTGATATAAAAGAACTTGAGCAAGAGTGAGTGCATAAATATTTGGGAATTGATGAAGGATCAGCAATAAAACATGAACAAATGCGAATAAAACTTAGTAAGGAATACTTTTGAAGACTTAATTAATCCTAAAAACAGCGTTGACATATAGGAACAAAATTCAAGCTATAAACCAATTTGCTCTTCCTGTCCTAAGTTACAGCTTTGGAGTGATTGATTGGCCCCAAAACATTTTGGATATATTAGATATTAAAACAAGAAGGATGTTTCATGTTCATCAAATGATCTATAAAAATCAGTGCATACCAAGATTATATATTCCCTGTTCCGAAGGAGGGATGGGCCTCCTTGAAACTGATTACATGTATAGATCTGCAACTGTGTATGTATGTATGTATTTATGTAGAAGGGCTATCCATTTGAATCCTCTCTAATATAGGAGAAATATGCTTAGCTGTAATGTGCTTAAAGTGAAACAGAGGAAGATATTCAGGACATAAATCAGTGATAAGTTTGCTGCTGGAAGTATCATTTTAATTGGCCCTGGGTGGCACATGTAGAACAAAATCAGGAGCCAGCAGCAATATGGACAATAATATATGGCTGCATGATGATGACTGCAGCACAGAACATTCTTGTTCCATGTAACAATGTTTTTGTTGCACTTTTCCCTTCAGCATTCATGCACTCATGACTGCACAATTTATTTCTGTAAATAAATTTGAATTGTGACTCAGTTCACCTTACATGCTTCTAATTTTATTAGGATCTACTTTTTGATCCTACTTCATTTGCATATTAGTATGCAGTCCAATGCATATCTCTCATGCTGCACATTTGGACTCATTGCATTGGTGCACAATATGAGGGCTATGAATCACTATTAGTCTGGGTCAGTCAATGAATTTCTGATTCTGGCACAAGTTCACATGATGTACTATGTCACTTATCTATGAACTGTGGCCAGTGTGCAAACTGGGCTGCAAAACTTTCAAGCTCTCAGCAAATAGTGGTAAGTGTGTCACAAGGTTCAGTATTAACACATCTATTCTTTATTATAGTCATGCATCAAATACATACCCAGCAAATTTAATCCAGTTTAATCCTCAAAGCTGACCTGCAACATTCCTTTATAAATATTAAACTGGACTGAAGAAACAAAATTCCTCTTCATTCTAAATTAATCCAAAGTGTTATTCACACCTAAATCCCAACAATTATACTGTTATTTATTTAACAATACTGTAAGTTAAAAATATTAAAGTCACATTAGTTCAAAATACAAAGCTACTAGGAATAATAAATGACAAAAAATAATTTACGATTTAATCAACAGATCCAAAACAGTTCAAAAAACAAACACAAAAACACTATATAGTAGAACTCCTTTGTAAAGTCAATTGATTCCTAATAACATATGCACATATGACCCGAGCTTGCACCTGTACAGTCCAATATCCTCTATAGTTCAATAGTCTTTGGTAATGTCCAGTCCAGATACCTACCTAACTAAGAGGCAACCTCTGCTTGACTTACAAAGCCATGTCTGACCCAGCTCTGTTAGAAATGTTACAGCTAAAGAAATTCCAATCCCTCTGCACCACACGCTCCAGAGACATCAACCTCATTACCACAATCAACAGAACATGCTGGAGGGACAGTTTAATAACCCAGAGATTACACATGCTCTGAAATAAACTTCCCATACATGTCAAGCAGAGCACCTCACTAGCCCTGTTCAAGCAAAATCTTGATGAGTGGATGGGTAATAGTTCACACCGGGGATCACTCCAGTGGCTCTACTTGATACAGGCACTGGGAACTAATGACGGGCGGCACAATGTCAGGGCATTTCTATGGGCTAGACTTGTAAAGGCCCCAGGGCTATTAGCCTAGTATACACCTATGAACCTATCTAAAACTGTACAAATTTATATGACTCCAAAGTTAGCAACCAGCCACATCTGCAGAGCACTTCACTACCATATTCTACAGTTATTTATCTGATTGGCACTTCCTAATCAACTAAACTAAACTCACCTTAAGATAGAAGGCAATAACTTCTATACTCCACAAAAATATCATGCCATCAGCCTGTTGTTAAACTGGTACACACAACATAAAGAACAGCATTAATTAATCCAAAACCTACTATTCACACAAAAATCTAAATTCATAATAGTGACCGTTTCCACTCTGCATGCATTGCTAAACTTTGAAATTCAGTCACAATAGATATCACAAAACTTTATTCCATATCTATTTTACATATCAGAACTTGACCAAATCTCCAAATGCTTTAGACATCACAGATGTGAACTCACATAAAAATTACTAGGAAAATGTTTTTCTATTCTTTACTGCAATAGGAAAATCTCTCCATACCTGACAGGACAAGGAAGCGCTACTACTCACAAATATATGCTTCTAGTCCAGCTTGAATATGGCTTACCCATTACTGCTGAAGCTTCAAACAAAACTTCAACCACTCTAAAAAATTATAAATAAAATAAGTTAACAGCAAATTCTACCACCAAAGAACATCATTGTCTTACCCTGTCAAAAGCCATCTGGCCATCTATCGAACAAAGACTCGGTCACTTGTAAGGATCACTGCTATTCAAACAACATAATTATCAGACATTATACCCTCTCCAAGATAAATTCTCCACTAATTTATCCTGATACAACCTCAGAAGGCTTTCTCAGCCATTACCCACCATGTGAGTTTTAAGATGGATCACATCACCTAAATAAACAGATGTCCAAAAGGAATTAATGCCATAGCATTCAGGTAGTCAGTTGAAGCTAACTGAAGTTGGGATGTCTCAAACAAACCTGTGCTTGTCTGAGTAAATCTATTCTAGGAGGACCATGTGGAAAATTCCCCTAGGCAGTTTCCAAAGAAGGGAGAACCACTGTTGTCTGGACAAGAAAGGAGTCACCCACAATGATCTTGGGGAGGGAGGGGCTCCTTCTGAATCTTTAGAAGTGCCACGGATAGCAGTGTAAAGACTAGAAAAGCATAGAACAACATTCTTGTACAAGGAAAGGAAATAATCTGTCTTCCAGGCCTTCTTCTATAGAGTCATAGAGGAGAATTTTGACAGCTGATTATTCAGAGAGGAGCCAAAGAGGTCTACTTGAGGAGCTCCCTAGAGATGGTGTACCTCTTGTAGAATAATAGTTTCCAATCATGAGGGTCTGCCTTTGTCCTGCTCAGCTTGTCTGCCTTACAGGTTTCTTCTGACAGAATGTAGGATGCCTGTAGAGTGAGATTTTGCTGTAAATCTTTATCCCAAGCTAATATGGCTAGAACGCAAAGGGGATAAGAACTGGTTTCCATTTGCTTGTTGATGTACCACATGACTGTCATATTGTCTGTAACAACTTGAAGAGGTCCAGGGGACTAAGGATGAGTCAGAGAGTGAGTGCCCTGCTTAGAGCAAGCATCTCTTTTACATTTATGAGCTTACAACTGCTGATGTGCCAAACACCTTGCACTTTTGTCCCTCCTGAAACTGCTCCCCAAACAATGTCTAAGGAATCTGTAGTGATTGACTGCTTAGGATGAGGCGGGTGGGAGAAGAGGAGACCTGGATTTAAGGATATTTGCTGTCTCTGCTAACTGACTTCTCTTCTGATATATTCTAGAACTTGAATTCCTCATGTGGAGTCTTGCCAGGGATATCATGAGAATCATACATGCCATGAGATCCAGAAGCCTCAGATATTCCCTCACAGATACCAAAGTCTGATTGGAAAATCCTTGAAACAGATCTAGATATTGATCTATTTTTCCTTTGGAAAAAAGTTTTATGAACTGACGTGTCTAGCGGAATGATAGAGTCAAAAAAGACTTTTGAATATTCTCTTGGAATACCATCTTGTCTAAGAGATTCCTGACACTTTGAAAAAAGACTGTGCAAAGATAAGCAAGCCATCTAAATATAGAAAAATGTGGATACCACGTAGCTATACTCTTGATGTTGTTGTTTCAGGTTTCAACTTTGTTACTTAAGAAGTTAACTTGTGACTGTTTCTGCCATTTCACACTGAGCTAATCGGAGGAAGTCAGTGGAAGGGCTCTGAGCTAACTAATCTGTGATATATCACATTAAGTATCCTGTTTTTTGATTATTTCTGAGTTATTTATAGCACTTTTATTTTACTCACTGTGTGTGAGGTATTAAGTAGAATTTTCTACAATTGTTAAGCATCTGGTTGGGTTTGTTTTTTTCTGATACTTGGTGGTTTTGCAGTTGCCCGCCCCTACTGTAGATTTGATCTAGGACACTCCTCCCAGTCTAGTGTCATTACCTCATTCTACCTATTCCAGGGAGAACATTTGAGAAGGCCAACCCAGTTAGCTTCTGCTTCTCCTATCCCTTTTCCACTTAATAAAAAAATATATATATTTTCTAGGGTTGTTTCCTGCCTTTTCTGTAAGTCGTCTAGTCCAGATACAGATTTGCTGTATCCAGGACTGTTTGTAAACTTCTGAGCCCCCAAGCCTTTCTGTGTTGGAGGGAAGCCTTCTAGCTTAATTATGTTTCTTAGAACTAGCCAGTTTTCTAGTTTCAGTACTCAAATCTGTTTCTTTGAGCTCAGCACTTGTTCAGAACTCATTGTAAGCACTAAATAAGCTACAAATTACTACAGCACTCAACTTTCCTCACTTGTCTAGAGGAAAACAGTTTTTAGTACTTAATAAATAAGCACCTATCCAGGCATGTCTAAGGGTCAGCTCCTGGTGTTTTCTTCAGTCTACCTGATGAATCTGGGCATCTTGGGGCAATGCAGCAATTGCCTCATGTACACAGACAACCCTCTCCTCCTACCACCCAACACTACAACCTGTGAGAGATGCACTTATATAGCCAAACTGGAAGCAAAGCTCTCTTCACCCAAGACTGGACTAGACAGTCAAGAGGAGAAGGTAAACACTTCCACTATACCACACTCATCACATAGTCCCTCAAAACCTACACCACCAAAACACACACATAGAATCACAAAACCCACACCTATATTCACGGAGGCTCTCAAAAAAAATATACCCAAGCAACAGGGACGTCCAAAGCAGAAACGCAAGCAACCTCCACCCCCAACACAACCCAGATTACACATAGCACACAAACTCAGTGTGCCACTCAACCACGGCCCATAAGGCATAACAACGTACCCAACACTCTAGTCATAGGTGACTCTATAGTCAGGCACACTGATGTTCTACTCACCAGGCTAAACAAAGAGAAAGTTACTGTCAGCTGCCTGTCAGGTGCCAGGATCCGCCACATAACGCATGCACTCAGGTCACACCACAGCAAGTACAAATATGACTCTGTCATTGTCCATGTTGGTGTGAATGACCTGAGACGAACCTCCCTTGACTACATGAAAAGAGACATGGAGGAGCTTTCTAATCTTGTAGCCCAAGCAGATATGACCCTAGCCTGAGTAGCATCCTACCATCACCCAGAATGATACCACAGTACAAGGACAAAATTATTGACTTCAACAATTAGCTAAGCTTCTGGTGTCATTCTAAGGGGATCCAGTATCTGTCTGCCTGGGATGACATGATCGACAAACCACAATGCTTTAACAAAGATGGCCTGCACCTGTCGCCCTTGGGATTCCAGATACTGGCTAAGGCTCTTGCCACCCCTATAGTGCCTTTTTTAGGCAAGATTCAAATGACAAATTCACCACAGTAACAGATACAAGCAAGCAAAACCTGAGGGTAATGCTACTTAATGCTAGAAGTCTAAACCTAAAAAAATGCACTCACTCGAGGCACTCCTTAAAATGGAGAACATCGACATTTGTGCAGTGACAGAGACCTGGTTCAAAGCTCCAGAGATCACCCCTGCATTACCAGGCTATAATTCACACCACACCTTTCGGCCACCTAACCTGGACCAAAGCACTAAAGGTGGAGGCATGTCCATATTCATTAAGGATATCCACACCTCTAGGCTAGTTGCTCAGCATAATGCATCTGAGATTATCCAAGTGCAACTAACTCTGGGCAAGACCACAATGCAAACTGTAGCTTGCTACAGATCCCTCACTATGCCCCAGGATTCCCATCCCTTATTTCTTGATACACTGTAAAATATTAGGGTACAACCTAACACCCTAATAATGGCTGATTTCAACTACCCCACCATTAACTGGGAAAACTACTCATGTAACAACTCTTGTGCTCAACGTTTTCTGGAATTCATAAATTCCAGTGCCTTGGATCAACGTATCCAAACCCCCACCTGGGGCAGCAATATCCTAGATCTGGTCATTACCAACATGGGCAACCAGTGTTCCACACCAGAGGTCAATTCCTTGTTGGTCAGATCCGACCACAAGCAAATTACCCTAGACATCCACATCCCACCCCCATTAGGGAAACCACCATAAAAAAATTCTCTAAAGCCAACTTCACGCTTCTTAAGACAGAAGTGTCAAACTTCACAACACCCATGCTGATGGACAATAGAGATATGACTGCTGAATCCTATACAATTGCACTTTATAAGCACTTACACGAGTGCATGGATCGTGCAATCCCTAACAGAACCAAGATGCTATCCTCCAACAAAAGGAAGCCAATCTGGTGGTCCCCTGCTCTAAACAAACTCTACAACAGAAGAAAGAAACTGTTGCAAAAAAGAGTAAACTCCCATGATTGGAGGAACTCCGTGGTCAGCCTCAGTAAGAAACTGAGATCCCTCATAAAATCTTCCAAAGCTAGTTATGAAAACAAAATCGCCACTGATTCTAAAGACAACCACAAAGCATTCTATAGCTATGTCAAGAATCTCAATGGCAGCACTCAGATCTGCTCTGTTACAGCACAATGGCACTAAATATACAGAACCAACTGATATTGCAACATCCTGACAGATAGGTTCAGTGCTAACTTTACCCCTCTCTCATCCCCTAAAGGGCCCATCTCTATACCGGAAGAATGCAAAGTACCTGTAATCACGGCTGCACAGGTAAAAAACACACTCTCCAAAGCCAAGAACACAGCATCCATTTGACCTGATAACATCCCAGGCTGCGTTCTACATGAACTACAGAACGAACTGGCACCCCACCTAAGTACCATTTTCAATCATAGCCTCACCTCAGGCTTTGTGGCCACTGAATGGCACAGAGTAATGGTTATGCCACCACAGACCCCGGGAGCTACCGCCCCATTAGCCTTACGAGCCTGGTCTGCAAGGCTATGGAGCGTATCATCATGGAACTTATTAAACAATGACATTGGTAATCTCCAAACTCAGGACCCTACCCAGTTGGGTTTGTAAAAGGCAGATCATGTCACCTAAACTTGATAGACTTCTTTGAAGAGGTCACCAAAGCTGTAGAAGAGGGTAAGGTGGTTCACACAGCCTATCTAGATCTCGCCAAGGCTTTTGACACCATTCCCCACTCTGGAATTTAAGACAAACTCACTAAACTAGGTATAAATCCTTATGTCACAAGATGGGTTGCCAACTAGCTCACTGACAGAACCCACACTGTGAAAGTAGCAGACTCTAAATCCAACTTTAGACCAGTGACAAGTGGAGTACCACAGGGTTCAGACCTAGGTCCTCTCCTGTTTGGCATCTACTTCTCTGAAGTACAGGCTAACACAGATGGTCTTTGGCTTACAAAGTTCGCAGATGACTGCAAACTAGGAGCCATAATCAAAACTTGTAACAATGTGGACATCCTACAAAAGGGCCTTGCTGAGACAGATGCCTGGTGTCAAAGCCATGGCCTCAAGCTCAATGCCAAAAAGTGCATTGTCATCCCTTTTGGTAAAAACTCTGTACCCATGAACTACCACATAGGCAGTAGTCTACTTAACACCGAAAGTGTGATAAGAGACCTTGGGACACAGGTGGACAGTAGTCTCTCCTTTGATAATCACATCACCACAGTAGTCAGGAAATCCTTCTATGTGGCACACCTCATCACAAAAGGTTTCTCATCCAGGAAAAGAGACATCATTGTTCCCCTCACTCATCACTCATTAGACCCATTATAGAGTACAATGCCCCTTTTGGTATGTATCTCACAAGACATCTACAACAACTGGAAAGGCCACAGAAATACCTCACAAAGAGGATTACCAGCCTCAAGCAGATGCCCTATGCAGACCTTCTCAAAAAACTCCAGCTTTACTCCATCACATATCGCCTACTCAGAGGCGATCTCTGCCTAACATACAAAGCTATGTCAAACCCAGAGCTGTTGGACATGCTCCACATAAAGAAATCCCAATCCCTCCAAGCTAAACCTTGTCACCACAATAAACAGTACATGCTGGAGGGATAGATTCCTGTCCCAGAGACTTCCTATACTCTGGAACAAACTACCTATCTATATCAAACAAAGCTCCTCATTACCACTCTTCAAGAAAAATCTTGATGATTGGTTGGGAGATAGGAAATTCATCCCGGGGATCACTTCTGTGGCTCTGCTTGACAGGGGCACAGGAAAATAATTTTCGTGGTTGGCAAAAGCCAGGGTACCATTTGGCTAGGCTTATATAGGCCCTAGGGCCAATAGCCTAGTACCTACCTTTGAACCTATGAACCTATGATTTAGTAGATAGTCCATCTGGGAGACAGAGAACTGATAATGTGATCCAGACACACAAAACCTTAAATTACATGAGGAAGAAGAGGTAAAAGGTTGAGAAGTGACAGCATTTTGAACTTGGGCACTATCACAAATTGGTTTAGGAAAGAAAAATCCAGAACTGGTCTCCAAACATTTTCTTGTTTTGGCACTAAATCATCTCAAACTGGGAAAGAGAAACTGGTTCTTACTCCCTGTGACAACATATGCTGAAGGATGGGGGAAATAGAATAGTCTGGCCTGGAGGATAAGAAATAACCTCAGAAAGGAGGAATTTCCTCCCACAGCCATCTGTAACTTTGATGAATGATCTTCAGAACACGTCTTTCTCAAACTATCTGTTGACAAAAAAAGAAGTGGAGATTCAGATTCTCTGAAAGAGAAAAGGGGCTGTCAGTGTTGGGGGGATGGTGGGGGCAAGGTCCCTTCGATAGTTATTCTGACTTGTTGAACTATCTTTTAGTTTGGGGAGTTGCTGTATTATTTCTGGAACCCACCTGCTATTGCTTCTTTAAACATGTTTTTCAGCATTTTTCTGAGAATATTTATTTTGTTTCTTGCCAAAATTGGTCAAGGGTTTAGAGAATCCCTAGGAATATTTGTAAAAGTAGGGCTGAAAATCTTAGAAATTCCCTATATCAGCTTACCCCTCTCATCACAACTTTTGATAACCTCTGTAGCAGAGTGATAAAAAACTACATCTCTAGCCAAACGAGAATTCAAAATTTTATTATTTCACATAATCTGGGAAGTTCGGAGAAAGCAGCCAGGCAAATGTCCTCAAAACTGTACCAGAGGCCATAGCCCTGAAAAGGTATCAATAGAGGCATACACATACTTTAAACAATAAGTTGTGACCTGTAAGAAACTAAACCATTTAAGGTAGATTTGTCCTCACACAAGGAAGCTGCAGACAAAATATCCCTCATTCTTTCACAGTTAGTCAAAATAAGTTATATTTTTGACAGGAAAATGGTGTCAACAGAGTTAAGTTGTTAATGGCCACAGCAGCTGCCCCATGGTTTGGCACAATATTCTAACTGAAAAGGGAAGACTTCCCTCTTCCCTTTCCCAGGACCAAGAAAAGTTGCTCTCCCTTTCCCATTCAGGGGATCCCAAATGTGTGCAAAGGACATGGTTAAGCCCCAGTCCATACTGACTGAGTGTTACTCCAGAAGGATTTATGTAAAAATGAGTGGTCTGAGGAACCAGCTTTGGCCACAGCACCTAGGACTGAGGCCAATTGCTAGCCTGCTGGAGTGGCAAAGGCTGTTTGCTTAACCTTTTCTTTTTGTAGTTAGAAGAAGGACTGACCATATGACAGGCAGTTTGTTCAATGGTCAAGATGAAAATAGTGCCTCTTTTCCATGGAAAATAAGCAAGACAAGCCAGTAAAAATATTAAAGTTTTAAAAATTCATGCTTTCACAACAAAAGCACAATAAAAATAAACAACATAGAAACAAAAAGGTCCAAGGCACCAGCAAGACACAAGGAATTAATGTCAAAATGGCAGTAATAAGAGTACAAAAACGTTAATAAAAACAATGTGAAGCAATACATACGTATTTCTGTCCTAACAATCAGGACTTCCTTGTGTCTTGCTGGTGCCTTGGACCTTTTTGTTTCTACATTGTTGTTTAAGGTTTTGTGCCTAACAGCCCTTCATTTTGTGGCAATAAAAAATAATTGAATGCATTCTGCCAGCCTCAAAAAGTAAAATAAGCACCGTTTCTCCACAGAAAAAAATGTTTTTTCATTGCATTTAGCAACTTTTAAACTGACAAGAAAAAAATGTGCTCCCATTTGCAAGTATGGTTAAGTCTCATGACAGTCCATTAAAACATACTCCTAGATAAAAAATAACTTTTCTAACCAGAAAAGTACAATTACTTAATAAAATTAAAATGTGTAATGTTTTTCCCCAAAAGGGAAATAATCAGTGCAGCTGTGGAACAGCACATCTGTTGAACCTCGAAAGCTCACAGAGGAGAGTTTTTTTCACAACAGGAAAGCGCTGATGGGCTTGGCACTCAAAGCTATGTTTTTAGACAGCTCAGCTCAAGATGCCTAATGGTTTGATTACAAGGAAGGTATCCTGAAGCTATGGAAGCTGGCCAGCTGTTATATCCTTGGCAAGGTATAAACAACACAGCTAAGACTACTACAGCAGTAATAAATACAATAAATATTAAGTCTTCTTAAAGTTATCCAGCAGTATGGAATCATCCTCACCCCAATGAATATTAGAACATTACTAAATTTTCCGGTTTTATTTTATTTATTTTTATTTTACATTTGTTAACCGGGTTAGTCCAACTGGGCTCAGAGAGCCCTTTTTCAAAAGATACCCAAGGAGAAAAGCTCCAGGAAAGTAATAAAAAAAAAAAATAAGAAAAAAGTACAGTTGTGTACACTTACCATAAATGTAGATGTTCGAGTGTATTCACTGTTGCAGTCATTACATTTGGGTAATCTGCTGTTAGGTTGCCCTCAGTCGGCCTTATTAACAAAGTCTTGGGTCCTGTGTCGGTTGCTGTCCCTTCTTCCATGACGTCAGGTCATCAGGGGTATAAAACATGCAGCTGACGCCATTTTCATCAGTTTTTCTTGCCCCAAATGATGAGGAGCAAATACACACACACACACATATATATATATATATATATATATATATATATATATATATATATATATATATATATAAATGTATATAACGTAGAACACAAACAATATACTTCCAATCAAAAGCAAATACACCAAAAAGGTTTATAAGCATATTAAAAGAAAGAAGAGGCATAGTAAGAGGGAAAAAAAAGGGGCTTGAGGGTGGGTAACCAGGACTGCAACAGTGAATACACTCGAACATCTACATTTATGGTAAGTGTACACAACTGTACTATGTTCTTTGTGTTTCGCTGTTGCAATCATTACATTTGGGTAGATTCCCAAAGCTGTGGTTGGGGGGATGGATTTATTCAGAATTAGGAGCAGCTATAAGGCCCTGCAAGATATCAGTGGCAAAGCCAGTTCTGGATTTAGAGAAGAGAGATAAATGGTAATGTTTGGTGAATGTATGAACTGAGCTCCAGGTAGCAGCTTCTAAAATGTCTCTGGTAGGAACCCCTCTGAGAAAGGCTGCAGCCCTGGTGGAATGAGATCTGATCCCCTTGGGGATAGGTTTACCATGATGCACATAGCAGAAACAAATACAGTGGCTTATCCATTTAGAAATGGTCTGCTTTGAAATAGGTTTTCCCTCCGCCCCTGCAGCAAAAGCCACCAATAGTTGCTCAGATTTTCGTAGAGATTTTGTCCTGTTTAAGTAGAATCTATGTTGTCTGTGCACATCCTATGAATGTAGAATCCACTCATCCTTGTTCTGTGGATTGGGAAAGAAAGTTGGCAGATGAATGGTCTGATTTAGAGCCACACTGGATACCACCTTAGGCATGAAAGATGAATTGGTCCTGAGAGCCACCCTGTCCAGATGAAAAATAATGAAAGGCTCCACTGCCATAAGTGCCTGTAATTCTGAAATCTGTCTAGCTGAAGTAACTGCTAAAAGAAAAGCTGTTTTCCAGGAGAGAAATTTTAAATCTGCAGTCGCATCTGGCTCCAAAGGAAGCAGTGTGAGTTTTTCCAAAACAAAACTGAGGTCCCATGCATGAGCTCATGCTCTCCTGGGAGGACTTACATTTTTGGCCCCTCTGAGGTACTGATTTAGTAGAGGATGAGAAAAGAGGGGAGGCGCTGTGTTGTAATAAGCTGAAATGGCAGAGGCATGGATTTTTATAGAAGAAAAAGATAGGCCCTTGTGAAGCATCTCAGTTAAATATTGCAGAATCTGAGGAATATTGGGCATGGCTGTGCTTATTCCTTGTGCTTGGTTCCAGGCACAGAATCTTTTCCATTTGTCCGCATAAGATTTTCTAGTACTAGGCCTTCTGGCCTCCAAAATGACATCCATCACAGGTTTGCTGAGAGATGTAACTGGTGAAATCAGTTGATTAACCATGCTACAAGATTCAGAGTTTGGAGCTGAGAGTGCAGAATTTGATAGTTCTGCTGAGACAGTAGGTAAGGTGTCAGAGGTAGGTACACAGAGGAAGGTATGACATATTGCATAGGTGCGGGTACCAGTGTTGGTGAGGCCACTCTGGAGCAATCAGTATCATTTTTGTTTTTTCCTGTCTGACTTTTAGCAAGACCCTGGAGAGCAGAGGCAGAGGAGGAAAGGCATAGACTGATAGGTTTTTCCAGCTGAAGGACAGAGCATCCACTTTCCAAGCTTTTCTGTGATGAATTCTTTTGCAAAATTTGTCCAACTGATAATTCTGGGGTGATGCAAAAAGATCTATGTATGGGATTCCCCATTTGTGTGTCAACATGCTGAAGATTTGTGGATCCAGTTTCCATTTGTGTACGCCCATCAGATTTCTGCTTAGTGTGTCTGCCAGAGTATTTTGCTTTCCTGGCAGGAATTGAGCTATTTGGTAAGCCAAGGCCGTGTTCCACAATGCCATGGCTAGTCTGCAAAGGGGGTAGGAATGGGTATTCCCCTGCATGTTTATGTACCACATGACTGTGGTGTTGTCTGTCTTTATCAGTAGTTGTCCTGGATGAAGATAGTTATTGAAGGCTGTCAGAGCATTCTGTACAGCTAACATTTCTTTCTGGTTAATATGTAGGTGCATTTGATTTGGGCTCCATCAGCCCTGAATGCAACTTCCTGCTAGATGCACCCCCCCATGCATAATCTGATGCATCTGTAGTCAGGGTTTGGGCGGCAGGGGGTAGAGTGAATGACAGTCCCTTGTTTTGGTGGCAGGCTTCTGCCCACCATAGGAACTCTAGCTGCAGGCAAGGAATGATAGGAATCATTGTTTCCAGACTGTGACAATGTTGACTCCATAAGCTTTTTAGGTACCATTGAAGTTTCCTCATATGCAGTCTTGCATATGGAATTATTAGGATGCAGGAGGCCATGAACTCCAAGGCCTGCAGAATTTTTCTTGCAGATAGCTGGGTTTTTGTGGCCACCTGTTTGAAATAAGTCATCAATTGAATTTGTTTTTCTGGCATAAGGTAGGTCATCTGGGCAGTTGTATTCAAGCTTGCACCCAGGAATGTAATTATTTGAGAGGGTACCGGTTATGATTTATTTTCGTTTATGGTGTACCCTAGACAAGTTAGAAGTCTTTTTACAAATGCCAGATGTTTTAGAAGAGTGTCCTTGTTTTCCACCTGTATTAGACAATCGTCCAGGTAAGGATAAATTTGAATGTTTCTTTGTCTGCAAAATGCAATTACTGGTGCCAGGCACTTTGTGAAGACCCTGGGCACAGTAGATAAGCTAAAGGGCAGTGCAGAGAACTGGTAATGCAAATAGCCTGCTTTGAAGTGGAGGTATCTTCTGCAAGATTCCCTGATTGGGAAATGCACGTAAGCCGCTTTTAAGTCTAGAGTTACCAACCAGGCATCCTTGCCTAGCATAGGCAGTAACTGTTGTAGAGTCAGCATCTTGAATTTTGGAATGTCCAGAAATGTATTTAGAATGGATAAGTCCAGAATTGGACGCCATGATTTGTCTTTTCTGGGTACCAGGAAAAGTCTTGAATAAAAACCTTGTCCCTTTTCCTTTTCTGGTACTGGTTGAATAGCCCCCATATTCATGAGGGACATAACTTGTTTCTGGCCCTCTGCCCACTGATTTGGAGGCTGATCTGGCCATCCGTTTGGGATTGGCAACGTGTGGAAATGAAACCTGTATCCCTGGGTTACTATATTTAAAACCCACTTGTCCTGGGTAATTAGTTGCCAGTTTCTTGCATGAAGTGCCAGTTTTCCCCCCAAAGGGGCGGCCAAAAGATAAATGCTTGGTAATTGCAGTAAGAGGTCATTGAGACTGTTTACCATAGGAAGGTGCCTTGTTACTTCCAGATTTGGAGGTGGAGGCACCCCATTGCTTTGTTCTATAAATTCCTTGGTATTGAAACCTGCAGCCTTTGGAGTGTCTGGGTTTGACCTGAGCGGCTCTGGTGGGTACTGGAAAGGACCAGTTCTTAGTAGGCTAGTGCCTACTGAGCTTGGGTGGCTGCACTTGTAGGAAATCTTATACAGTTTGCATAGATTTAGCTTCATCTTCCATCTTTTTCAAAACTTCTTCTGCCTTATTACCAAATAGACTGTCCTGTTGTAAAGGAACATCCAGCAATTTTGCTTTAACATGATCAGGCAGATTTTGCTCCTTGAGCCAAGCATGCCTTCTTATCACAGATCCAGTTACAGTGGCCCTGCAAGAGGCATCCAAGGATTAAAAACCACATTGCAATGTATGCTTTCCAACTTGTTAAGCTGAATGCAATAAATCCTGCAACTCTTTATTTTCCACACAGTCAGAAATCAACATCATTTTCTGTTTAAGTAAACCCATGACATGCTGCTGATATTTAAGCATATGAAATTGACAATTTAAAGCCCTGATTTCTAAAGTTGCAGACGTATAAACCTTCTTACCCCATCTATCCAGCGCCCTGGAGTCTCTATCAGAAGGGGTAGGATTTTTAACAGTAGAAGCCTTAACGCCCTTGGGACCCTGAGAAATGGTTTCAAGGTCAGCAGTAGGGTTTTTAAAAAAAGTTTGTGGGAGTCAGCAACCCTGTAATATCTGTCTGGCTTACTAGGAGCCGGAGGCAGGAAATCAGGAGCCATGCTGGATTCTGAGAAAACATCATCAACAATGTCTAGAACAGGAGGTATAGCCAAAGGCATGTGCTGAGGAAGAAGAAGGAAATCCCTAAGCCTCTTTTTAGATTTTGAGAAATCCTGACTCTCCCAGTGAAAATGTTCCCTTAGGGTATGCAAAGTTTCTCCAAAAGAAAAATCCTCAGGAGGAGAAGCAGAAGGGATGGAATCTTCTGCATCAGAGTCCTCATAAGGTGGAATAGATAAGTCCTGAGCAGAAGAGGAATCAGAAGAAATGGAAACCTGATCTGATGATTCATAGTCAGTGCCTTGCCTAGGCCTCTTAGCAGGGGGGATGGGTACCCCTGATCAAGGTAATTAAATCCTCAGCCATTGAGATAATTTGTTTTTTAGGCATAGGGGCCTGTGCACATGGCCCAAGCTTCAGTTTTTTAGACATAGAAGTTGATTTTGGCCTTAATTTTGAAGACGGCATCGGTTTAATATACAAATCTTTAGGCCTGAAAACTCCCTCAGAAGCCGGAGCCTGCTCAGTGGCTTTGGACCCATCCAAGGTAGAGACATCTGTGGGTTCAATACTTAGTGTCTTATGGCATACCGGACTCAGAATAGGTCTCAGTAGAGGCCTGCGAATCAAAAGTAGCGGGTATCAGGGGCTGCAAAAGCACATCACTGAGTACCGGCGAACCGGCGACTGGCTTAGGAGAAGCTTCGTCGTCGGTTTTGGACCTCGAAGGCCTGTCTCTGTCTTTTTCTTTGCGTGTTTTAGGTATTCCGGTAGTTAGATTGCTAACTGATGACATTTCTGGATAGCTAAATCTTGAGCCAAAATATTCTAATGCAAAAATATACCGTCGCTTAATAGTGCATTGATTAAATTTAGCACAAAACCGACAGCAAAGCACGTTTGTGGTCAGGGCCTAGGCAAGGAATACAGTACAAGTAAAAATCCTTATGAGGTATTTGCTTCCCACAAGTAATACAATTATTAACTTTTACTGACATCAGTAAGGAGCAAGAAAAAGTTTCCCCAATGGGGTACTTAGCTTTAGGTTTAAGACTTCGGTTCTGAAACTCAAAAATGAAAATTTCAGGAGCCGACCGACTGGCACTTGCAAACTGCTTCTGCTTTGGGCACCTCACGGCAAGAAAGACTGATGAAAATGGCATTGGCTGCATGTTTTATACCCCTGACGACCTGACGTCATGGATTAAAGGACAGCAACTGATACAGCACCCAAGACTTTGTTAATCAGGCCGACTGAGGGCAACCTGCCAGCATATTACCCAAATGTAATGACTGCAACAGTGAAACACGAAGAACATCCTAAAATTCAAGTTGTAAGATACTTAATGGTCCAAAAAACAGAGGATGAGAAGTATACAATATGAATATTTACAAGTACAGTATTTTGAGAACGCAGTACCAATATGTTTGAGAAATTTGGCTAGCATTCAGTTATATACAAGGAATATAGGAATGCCTAAAATAAAAAAACATGTAATATACAATTCAGAGTAACAGCATGGCATAGTACAACAAAGATACGTTTAAGAGCAGAGGTACTAACTGCAGAGAGAGTAGTAGGTGTAGACAATTTAGATAGTAGATTTAAAACAAAACATTATAATGTTTAGTTCTAAACACTTTGAAAATGGCTAACTAGTTTGCATGGCTAAAACATTCAACCATTAGACACTGCACCTACAGTTTATGCAATGCTGCACAAATTGCTAATGCTGCACAAATATTTCCTTTTAATTGTTAATAACTCTGTTAAGGTCTTATCACTGAGCCTAGGCCATGACTGAAAAGTGATCAACCTTAACCATCTAGTTAACAAACATTAAGTAATACATGAATAAAAATAAATGAAATTCTGTCCCCATGGGTGAGTTTGCATGGCACATATATTCAGACATTAGGACAGAGTTGTAAAATGTCTGTACCATTTATTCTTAGATCGGTGGCTGAAATGGATATTACAGTTGGTTCAAAACTGTGATGGCTGCCTAAAGCTTGAACCATTGTTTTACTTAGCAATATCTGTTAACAACTTCAGCATTTTGAAGTACTTGGTCCCACCTCATAAACTATAATGCTAATGTGAATTGAATCCATGCCAAAATATATTTACTTGTGACTATTAAGTCATCCTTACTGGCATAATTCCATGGCTAGAAAAAAAAGAAAACTTCATTAGCAAGCATTCATTTTACATTACAAATATATAAAAAATAAAACGTGTAAGGAATTTATTACTAGCTGTATGTATTCATCCTTTCTTATCCAGTTGTAAAGCCAGCCCACAGAAAGAGTCGAACCACTGCTGTGTTTTGTCACATCATACTCTGTCCTAACATCCCACTCTTTAATCTTTTAGATCTGTGACCTAAAATGTAGGCAAAACAGCAGTTAGCCAGCTGTTTTGTGTTATCATAGCAAACCAGTGGCACTGACCTTTAGTCATCAGTGGAATGGTACAATCACTTTGTGCAAAATAGTTCAAGACTCTAGAGACTTCAAAAATTAAATGTTATTTCTGAGTTTTGAAGTCATCTCTAACAATAGTATTCTAAAGACTTCTGTGAATATGATAGGTACTATATAAACTAATTATGGAAGGATTTGGAAAGTAAGAAAGTCCAAAAGTTCAAGTAGCCATGAATGGTAAATATGAGAGAAGTGTTCAGGATTTTGGCATATCTGAACTTTACTTTCAGCATTTCAACATACTACATACAAAGCTGATTTTTAAGTTATGTTGCGTTCCTGGGTGACACATTTTGGATGCTTAATCCTCAAATATGTCTGAGTGGCCATTTAGGCTAAGGATAAAGCAATGGAAAGTGTAGACTTTAGAAATCATATTTAGGTTATCTGGTTGTATTTGATTCTTAACTAATATTTTGGGGATAGCTCTCTTACAACAAAAAGGAAATATGTACATTTAATCAACTTCTTACTCTATATCATATTAGGACACATAGGTAAGTACTACACTAACTATCCTGGCAGGCCATTTTATGCCTAACTAATTTCCCCTCAAAGGTGAAATTCAAACCCTGTACCTTGTGTTTTTGAGGAAAACACCTTAACCATTATGCTTAATCATTATGCTACTATGGATTTGGAGTTATTTCATACTTATCTACAGGTCTTACTAGATTATAAATTTATTCTCACCTGCAACAAAGCAGACTCTCCAAAGTCCCGAGTGTAGTGCCATCTTGACTTCAGTTGTCTGATTCTGCTGCAGAACAATTCCTTCTTCTATGTAAAGCCAATAATCAGTACTGACAGCAATGCCAACAAGAAGAAGACCACAGGCACCGAAGACACTGCTGAGAAGGGTGAGGGCACGACTGCTACAGTTACTCATGGCTCAGAGGAATAAGCCAAAATGATGATTATAAAACAAACCCACAGGCACCTGGGGAAAAATGAACAATGAAAAAAAAATAATAATCAGGGAGAGGTGGTAAAATAGTTTCATAAAGTAAAATCTTTAAAATAAGACATATTTAGTCCATAGTTTAGTGGCCAAGTATGTATGATCCATGATACTTATCACATACACCTGAACAGTATGTCAATGTCTTTACAGTTTAATTTATACCTTTGTAAAACAGAAGGGAATAGTTGACTATTAAAAAAGGATTTATTTGTAATGTGTAACCGCCACTTCTAAGCATGGGATCCATTTTCTTTTGATGCCATCTTTCCTTTACTGGATTCCTAATGAGTTATTGAGAATGAACTCATCATACATGATGATTAATATTTTTTTCTTAAAATTTAAGAATGTTTACCGTAATTGTATTGAGGGCTTTGCCCCCATACGTACCAGCTTGTATAGTCATTATCACAGTCACACAACTTTGGGAAAAAGGGTAAATTATCACTGATACTTAAATATTGTTTTAGTAAACATAAGATGTGATGAGCTTGATCCAATAATTCATTTGATTTCCCCAACTTTTCATTTAAAACAGGCACCCAAAAAATATCTGTCTTTACATATTTATATAGATTTTAAGACTCCTTTATTCATCTACTTTCGTTTAAAAAGTGCATTCATTCTTTTTTAACTTTTGGAAGTAATATACTTACAAGGCTTTTCTAATACATTACCCTGTAAAATGAAAGGGAAGGCAAAGCACCTGTAATTATCAAATTAAGAATGTATTAGAAAATATACGTACATAAATACTTAGGGATAAACTCAATGTATGCTCCAGCAAGACTCAGCTATAGAAGAAAATATATCAGACTGTTCAATCTAATTCCGACAACACTTGTGCAAGTCAATAAACTTTCTGATTTCAAAAACATGTAAAATCAAAGTATAGACACTGTTGAGGAATGTGGTCTTTATGAATCTTTAGGTATTAGGAAAGATCATTCAACCAACTGAATTTGTGTTTTAATGTACAAAAGATATGGAAATAGAAAATTTCAACGTAAGTTATTTTTCTTATTATTTTTGAGATATTGCATTTGCTTTAATGTCATTAAGTTATTGTCACCTTGTGACAGTCTATTCATTGTTTTGAGGCTTATGACAATTTAATCAACATATTTTATGTCATGATAGTTTGTTGTCATTCTGTTTGTTGACACATTTTTCTTATATAACTAATCTTTAGGGGTCACAATCACAACCCCAGCATGTGACCATGTAGCCCAGCTACACAAAACCAAGTAAAACAAAAAGTAGGCTCACATAGTGTATTCAGCTTGACTTGGAACACAAAACCTTTTAAACCATTTGAATTAAAATGACTGACATCAAATACTAAGTCGGAAATTTTTAATGACAAAAAGATCCATAAAAAATAAAATAAAGATAAAGGCTTAATTCTTTCATCCCTCTAAATTTCTGGGATTTCATCAGAAAATGTTACTCAAACAATTTAGACAACAGGTCAAGATAGCCATTTCAATCAGGCTGGCTACAGACATTTTCAAAAATGCTCTGTTGAATACCACCACGGTCAGCACAATTTTCCTCTCAATGCTTCTGGGCTTCTACTGGTCAGAGTCTTGTTTTAAAGAATGAATGAAATCCATAGAAACCATGAATTACACATAATAAAATAATAAAGAATCCAAGAACACTGATGGACCCAAGGAAGGCATGACTCTCCAGGTTAAACACTTAATGTATTGTAAGTATTTCGCAGCTACTGCTACTTCATCAGATAACAAACACACTGAATAAAATGCTACTAAAAAAGATGGGAGTTCATGGGTCTTGAATGAATGGGATGATATTAAAAATGAAAAATGAAGACAGGCAGTAGTGAGATGGAAACATTACTGCAGAGGATGTATGGATAGTAAATGAATGAGGACTTTATGCCTGGATACGATGGAATAGGCTGTGGATGATCAAAAATGTCTAAGTGAGTTACTGTTAGGTATATTTTTACAATGTTTAAATAAATGGATTACACAAGGGATAGAAGTTACAATCACATATATAAAGGTATAATTATTTTCATTAGACAAGTGGATTGAAGATTAGTATAACTGTAAACCAATCTCACATTTAACCAATGAGCTGAAAATATTGTCTATGTGATATACATATGGCTGAAGGAGTGGATGGATGGTGTGGCAGAAATTAAAGTTGGCTGGCCTTGGATTCAAAAAACTGATAGCATTGAAAAATTACGCTCGATGATAGAGTGGGAAAAAATGAGTCAAGGTACAGAAGATCTTATAAGGGCTTTGTTAACAGTATATGTATGTGACTCATTGTTTAATAATAAAATCGGCTTTGAACAAGTTTATATCTTGGCAATGTTCAATAGTCAATGGACATGTTAGAGAAAACATTGCAGATGACTTAAATTGGGAGCAGTCATAGAATCCCCCCCCCCCCAAGATGCAAAGACCGTACGGGAAGGTCTAACATAGATAGATGACTGGTGCCAAAGCCACAGCTTAAAACTCAGTGTCAAGAAATGCACTGTAGTACCTTTTGTGAAGTCACCCACCCTGGGAAGTCATTATACCACCATACTCAGCTATCAACTAACCCATTATAAAGTATAATGCCCCCATCTACAAAAGTTCTTTACAAAAAGAATATAGGATATAAATACAATATCTTATGCAGATTGCCTCAAAGCTCTTTTTCTAAACTTGGTCTCCAATGGAATAATGCGAGGTGAGCTATGCCTGGTTTACAAGGCATCATTGAACCCTACTCTGAATCTTCTGAACATCTGCAAAACAAATCTCATCAGAACTACTAGAGACAAAGACAGAAATTTTGCTTGCAATATAAATAGGATATGATGAGAGATAGATATGTATCTCAGAGAATTTCCATTCTCTTGAATACTCTTCCCATCCATGTCAAACAAAGACCTTCCCTAAGCCTATTTAAGCGTAAGTGCGCCATTGGATGGGAGATTGGAAATTCATCCTTGGTCTGCTGCCTATTTCTCTGATGGACAGAGACAGCAGTAAATCATGCCATAACCAAAAATCACTCCCTATATAAACATCTAAAACATAATACTCGTGGGTCACATTTGGGTTGCAGGGTTAGACTTATAAAGACCATAATGGTTGTTAGCCTAGTACACTCCTGTGAACCTATGAATCAAAAGGATGTTTAGAAGGTTCAAACAAGTGTGTGCCCTCCACCCCATATTATTTGGCCTCAGTACTTAAAAAAATGGTAGATGACTAGAGACTGAGATATAACAGGCTAGGATAACTGACCTAGTACTGTCACAAGTAGACATGATAATCCTGTATAAGAGAAGTAAATGTGTATAAATAGGAATTAATGCTGTGGAGTAGAAATATGTAAATCTAAACTATGATGAAGGACAACTTATTGAGTTTTGGTAAAACAAAGATGCAGCTAACATTAATTTTTCAAATAGGGAATTTAACATTTAGAAGATAGATGTGATAGTTGGTTGAATATAAAAGTGGAATCTACAAAATGTAAAAGTTTTTCTTTTTACATTTTAGAACTGTGCTTTTGGCATAGAAACGTATCTGTTACGATTAAATTTATTGCCAAAAATAATCAGAAGCAGACTTAGGTATATTTTTCTTAACCAGTAAGAATGAAGAGGCATATGTAGGTTGCTGTAAAAAGAGGAATATTGTGAAATGTTATTTAATTAATGCATACCTATTACCAGAATAGACAGACATTAGACAGATGGTTTACTTGGTAGTTGTGGTGGAGAAGGACCATGGTTTCATGTGGTTCTGGGTCATGTGCTATTTTCACGTATTTGGGAAAACAAACACGAAACAAAATAAAGAGGGCAGGAACTGGGGCTGAATATTTTAACCTGTATGAATAAATGATCGCTTGTGTTTTTAAAGAAGATAAAAGGAAAAAAGTGAACGCAAGATAAGACATTGGCTTTCTTTTGTGGAAATATGGACTAGAAGCTGACAACATGCATTATATAATACAAGCAAATATGATGAAGATATGTACCAATGAATTGTACAACAATAAATACTGGTGCTGTTTTTGTTAGTAAAAATAAAAGCCCTCTTCTTTTTTGAAAAGTGAAATGGAAGTTTAATATCCATATAGACTGCCACCAACTGAGGCAGAAGTGAACTTGGATTAAAATGTCAGTAAGAAAGATCACCTCAAATGTGTACCCCCACCCTCCACCCCCACTGCAGTGCACTGCACTGACAGTACTATCATTGTATAGCTGTGGTAGAACTTACAATTTGTTATTTCCATCAAAGAAAGTGAGTATGCTATCTACTGGGCCATTGCTATTACAACTACCCTTTCTTCATGATGGCTAAATAAATGAAGGGCACTGAAGATGTACAGCTCAAGCTAGCAGACATAGAAAATATACTAGGTAAGCAGTCTGCAGACCACTACATACCTTATTAATAATCAGACAGTAACCAAAAGTGACAATTAAACCCTGTACCTTCTGTCTGTGAGACTAAGACCTTAACTATCATCACGACTCCT
This sequence comes from Protopterus annectens, assembly GCF_019279795.1. Taxonomy (NCBI): domain Eukaryota; kingdom Metazoa; phylum Chordata; order Ceratodontiformes; family Protopteridae; genus Protopterus; species Protopterus annectens. The sequence goes on from NC_056726.1 coordinate 1,162,271,722, forward strand.
CTATCTCACTTCTATTCTGATTTTTAAAGAGGAGCATAATGAGAGAAGATCAAAGGCATAATGACAAAAGCAGAATCATAAATAAAACCATGCTAGTGCCTTGTAGTATGTCAGTCACCTGAGCACGCTACATGCACCTATTAAGGTCTGTTGTACAGGAACTCAGGGGGGAGGATTGGCATAATGGTTAAGGTGTTTACCTTACAAACACAAGGTGCAGGTTTTGACCCCCACATAGGGTGACTGGCTAGGCTTAAAATAGCTCACAAGAGCAGTTAGCCTAGTACTAATCTATGAACCTAAAACAATCAATTGCTAAGAAAAAAGCATGCAGCAGGACTGCTTTTTAATCCCTCTTTCTGCAGCCCAGTGAAACAAAACTTGGACAGTCTTGTTAATAGCATGGGATAACTAAATTACCACACATCCTTACATGCCTTAAACACAAAACTGAAAACAGAGAATTTCCATTCTCTTGAATACTCTTCCCATCCATGTCAAACAAAGATCTTCCCTAAGCCTATTTAAGCGTAAGTGCGCCATTGGATGGAAGATTGGAAATTCATCCTTGGTCAGCTGCCTATTTCTCTGATGGACAGAGACAGCAGTAAATCATGCCATAACCAAAAATCACTCCCTATATAAACATCTAAAACATAATACTTGTGGGTCACATTTGGGTTGCAGGGTTATTTTCACAGACTTTAACCACTCTCCCAACCATTGACTGGTCATGTAAGTATCAGTCCATAAACACTAAACCTCCTCTGACCACTTTATCAGAATACATGCAAGCTTCCGGGGCCAGTTCTTTCACAAATCAGATGACTGAGAAGAATATATCCAACATATGGAGGAAAGAACAATCTTTTACTCCTTAAACTAGAACATGAAACCTGCAACTTCTGGAAAACCAATCACAACCAAAACAGGAGAAACCGATTTATCCTGCAGATTCTGCTAAAATGTCACTTACTGAAATAGACCAGTATTTTTCAAAAACACACAAAAACTCATTCATTAATAATCTTAGGCACTTCATGAAAGATATCAGGTCCAGGTCTGACAGAAACTACAAAATTATTCACACCCATCTGGCAATATCTCAAGAGGTCCAAGTGATCCTGAAGAATTCCTCAGAGTTCTCCAAATTTTCTCCTCTACCTTCTTTATAGCATCTTCCATATTTCCACCCCAAATTCTACATTAGGAGTATATACCGCCATGAAACAATATATTTGCATATGGCTTCCCAGGGTCTAAGGGCCACTCACCCTGGTTCATCAAACTGGGGAGGACTTGGGACTAAACTCACTACATAAAATTTGCAATCTCATCATAACCCAAAAACTCCTTTCCAAGTATTTTAGAACTATCACCACAGTCAACCAGTGACTTTATACCTGTATTTATACCTCTCAACTGTCCCTGATTTTCAGGGATGCCCCTGATTTTGACTCAATATTTAGCTCTGTCCCTCTTAATCCCTGCTAAAACTAGTGATTTTTGGAGGAAAGGTGATGAATTACACTTAATGAATAATGACAATAATTAAGAGTTATAGACTTCTTTTCCTTCAGAAAATGTTTATTGATTCATATGCTTTGATTCTGTCAATGTTTCAAGTTAATAGCACTAATATTTTAAAACTGTCCCTGATTGTCCCTGATTTTTTTCTTGACTTGTCCCTGATTTTGTTGAAATTTGTCCCCGATTGGTTGAGAGGTCTGTCTGTATTCATTTTTCCCATATAAGGACCAAGGTCCTAGAAATATTAATTCATACTCCAGCCATTGACTACATCATCAAATATCTGGTCCTCTTCCAAATGTGACATAGGTTTTGGACTATAAGAAGTACATTAACTGTAATCTGTACATTCACAGATGAAGTCCTGCAAAATTCACACAAAGAGTCATAACTGAAGCCATGTGTGTTGATCTTATCAAGACCCTTGATTCAGTCAGCTACCAGATTCTTTAACACATCTATAAATATCTGGCCACCAGTGTAATACACTAATTCACATATTTTCTACATATTTGAAACTTTAATGTTAAAACTCTGACCTCCCTTTTCTTCCTTTGGAAGCCCAACAAAAGTTTTCTACAAGGGTCAGTTTTAATCACACATCAGTCTCTCTCTTATTGGACCTTCTTTTCCACCACCTTGCCAAACTTCAAAATCCTGCTCTCTGCAGATACCCTTGTAGGTTATAAATCTGCATAATTTCCTACAATATTAACTATACAACAAGACACTAAATCGAATAGACTCTTCCTTCTGTTTCCTTACTGAAGTCTTATACTCACCCAAAAAATACAAAACATGCTATTAGATCAAATGGAAAAATAAAAAAGCCTTCAGGCTATTTTTTTAAAAGACCTTTCTATTTCAAATCCCTGGGATATTATGTAAACCAGACTCTGTCTTTCTTTTAACAGAATGAACAAACAAAGACTCAAGTAAATAATCTGCCCAAGGAAAAGTAATGCTTTTTCTCTCCAAAAGGCAAAACAGCAGTTGCAAAGGGATTTTTTTCTCAAAAAGAATCTTTACTTCTGTTAATAGATTTCCCTCACAATGATAATAAGAATGTGTGGGAGTCTGGCCTTTGATGAAAGACTGCACTGAACTACCTTTCAACTGTGTCCTGTTCTGACTGCTTAAACATAATACCTGTTGCATATTATTCTGTTAACTAGCCATCAAACCTCTCAGTCTCATAGTGGAAATCTGGACAAGGCCTGACAAAGCAGGGGGACAAAGGCCCAAAAATAGAGACAGGTTTTAAATATTGCTCTTATAAAATTTAGAAAGTTGCTAGTGTAACAGTGTTTGTGTTAACATAACATTTCTGAAGGATTTGAAGTCTGAAACTTAAATGTATATCATGATTTAGTGACTTCAGTCCTAAGATTATCCCAGTGATTTGTCAGAAAACCATAAATTTTATGAGGAATAGACCAAAAATATGAGGCACAAATCTAGACATTCTGTGAAAATCTGGACAGTTGGGAGGTATGATAGTCATCATAACATATTGCTCCAACTTGTTAGAAAACCACAAATTTTATGAGGAATGGACCAAAATTATGAGGCAAAAATCTAGACATTCTGTGAAAATCTGAACAGTTGAGAGGTATAATGTGTGTAGCGCATCGTGTAAATGCATACTGCTGTAGTATCATAATATAGTTAGGTAGGGGTTTGAATCCTGTACTTGCCTACTGTGTGTGTGTCTCCCTGGGAAAGCACAACCTTTTAAACTTCAAAATGCACTCACTCGAGGCACTCCATAAAATGGAGAACATTGACATCTGTGCAGTGACAGAGACCTGGTTCAAAGCTCCAGAGGGCACCCCTGCATTACCAGGCTATAATTCATATCACACCTCTCTGCAACCAAACCTGGACCGAAACACTAAAGGTGGAGGTGTGTCCATATCCATTAAGGATATCCACATCTCCAAGCTAGTTGCTCAGCATAATGCATCCGAGACTATCCAAGTTCAACTAACTCTGGGCAAAACCACAATCCAGATTGTAGCTTTCTACAGACCCCCCCCCCCACCACCATGCACCAGGATCAGCTCCTCGTTGGACAGATCCGACCACAAGCTAATCACCCTAGACATCCACATCCCGCTCCCACTCCCCATTAGGAAAACAACCATAACAAATTTCTCCAAAGCCAACTTCACGCTTCTTAAGACAGAAGTGGCAAACTTCACGACACCCATGCAGATGGACAACAGAGGTACGACTGCTGAATCCTACACAAATGCACTTTCTAAGCACTTACACGAGTGCATGGATCATGCTATCCCTAACAGAACCAAGATGCTATCTTCCAAAAAAGGAAGCCAATCTGGTGGTCTTCTGCCATAAACAAACTCAGCAACAGAAGAAAGAAACTGTTGCAAAAAAGAGTAAAATCTCATGATTGGAGGAACTCCCTGGTCAGCCTCAGTAAGAAGCTGAGATCCCTCATAAAATCCTCCAAAGCTAGTTATGAAAATAAAATTGCCACTGATTCTAAAGACAACCACAAAGCATTCTATAGCTATGTCAAAAATCTCAATGGCAACACTCAGATCTGCTCTGAGTTACAGCACAATGACACAAAATATATAGAACCAACTGATATTGCCAACATCCTGGCACACAAGTTCAGTGCTAACTTTACCCCCCTCTCACCCCCTAAAGGGCCCATCTTTATACCGGAAGAATGCAAAGTTCCTGTAATCACATCTGCACAGGTAAAAACCTCACTCTCCAAAGCCAAGAACACAGCATCCATGGGACCTGACAACATCCCAGGCTGCCTTCTACATGAACTACAGAATGAACTGGCACCCCACTTAAGTACCATGTTTGATCATAGCTTCACCTCAGGCTTTGTGCCCATTGAATGGCGCACCATGACAGTTACCCCACTCCACAAAGGGGGGGGCCACAACAGACCCTGGGAACTACCGCCCCATTAGCCCAACGAGCCTCGTCTGCAAGGCCGTGGAACGTATCATCATGGAACTCATAAACAAAGACATTGGAGATCTCCAAACTCTGGACCCACACAGTTTGGGTTTGTAAAAGGCAGATCATGTCTCCTAAACTTGATAGACTTCTTTGAAGTAGTCACCAAAGCCATAGATGAGGGTAAGGTGGTCCACACAGCCTATCTAGATCCCGCCAAGGTGCTCAACACCATCCCCCACTCAGGAATTATAGATAAACTCTCTAAACTAGGTATAAATCCATATGTCACAAGATGGGTTGCCAACTGGCTCACTGACAGAACCCACACTGTGAAAGTAGCAGTCTCCAAATCAGACTTCAGTCCAGTGGCAAGTAGAGTACCACAGGGTTCAGTCCTGGGTCCTCTGCTGTTTGGTATCTACTTCTCTGAAGTACAGGCTAACACAGGAGGTCTTTGGCTAACTAAATTCACAGATGACTGCAAACTAGGAGCCATAATCAAAACTCCTAATCATGTGGACATTCTACAAAAGGGCTTCACTGAGACAGATGCCTGGTGTCAAAGACATGGTCTCAAGCTCAATGCCAAAAAGTGCATTGTCATCCCCTTTGGTAAAAGCTCTGTACCCATGAACTACCACATAGGCGGTAGTCTACTTAACAGTGAAAGTGTGATAAGAGACCTTGGGACACAGGTGGACAGTAGTCTCTCCTTTGATAATCACATCGCCACAGTGGTCAGGGAATTCTTCTACGTAGCACACCTCATCACAAACGGTTTCTCATCCAGAAAAAAAGAGGTAATTGTTCCACTCTACTCATCACTCATTAGACCCATTATAGAGTACAACGCCCCTATTGGTATGTACCTCACAAGACATCTACAACAACTGGAAAGGCCTCAAAAATACCTCACAAAGAGGATTACGGCCTCAAACAGATGCCTTACGCAGACCGTTTCAAAAAACTCCAGCTTTACTCCGCCGCATATCACTACTCAGAGGCGATCTCTGCTTAACATACAAAGCTATGTCAAACCCAGAGCTGTTGGACATGCTCCACTTAAAGAAATCCCAATCCCCCCGAGCTACACACTCTAGGGACCTAAACCTTGTCACCACAATAAACAGAACATGCTGGTGGGATAGATTCCTGTCCCAGAGACTTCCCATACTCTGGAACAGAGTACCTATCTATGTTAAATAGAGCTCCTCATTAGCACTCTTTGAGAAAAATCTTGATGATTGGATGGGTAAAAGGAAATTCACCCCGGGGATCACTTCTGTGGTTCTGCTTGACAGGGGCACAGGAAAATAATTTTCTTGGGTGGCGAAAGCCAGGGTACCTTTTTGGCTAGGCTTGTATAGGCCCTAGGGCCAATAGCCTAGTACCTACCTATGAACCTGTGATAGTCATCATAGCATATTGATCCAACTTGTTAGAAAACCACAAATTTTATGAGGAATGGACCAAAATTATGAGGCAAAAATCTAGACATTCTGTAAAAATCTAGACAGCTGAGAGGTATGATAGTCATCATACCATACTGCTCCAATGATACGTTTGTTCTCAGCAAACCTCATAACCATCTGATGTCAACCAACCATGTCGTCTCAGTTTCAGGACTCAAAACTTAGAACTTTCTGCCACCTGCAGTAAGGAATGTTAATGAAAATGGCTAATTCTGAACCCAGCTAATTATATCTAGGAAAAATCTGCTTCCTGATTCTACAAGATATCAGCAAATAATTACTCTGACTTTTATTTCACCTTCACTCTTCCTTCTTTACAGACTTCATCAGAAGTTTAACTGCCAGCAGTATTAAAATACCAGTACATATTTCTATCTATATACAAAATCAAGGACTGTATTTCACCTACCTCACTAACTTCCTATCATAATTTATATATTATTATTTATTTAACAAACTGGTAAATTCAAGATGATTATTGTGTCTTAGTCTTACACAGTCTTTTTTTCTTATTTTCCTTATAATATGAAAGTTTGCTGTGCTATTTATTGTTTTTTGCACATCTTTAAAGCTTAAAGTTGCATTTTCAAACTGCTGTAAGGGCTTCTGTTCTGCACTGAAATACATTGCATCTAGTGTTTCTCAGTTAGTATTGGGCATCAGTTTGTGGTTCCTTAACACTTGGGCTCCAAACCACCCATTTTACATTAAGAGGGTCAAAGTCTGCACTTTTGAAGCAGGAGAGGGCTGATTTCACCTACCTGAGCTGGGGATTGCTGGTGCAAAGCTCATTGTGTGCTTACCTTATTGGCCTTAGGGCATAGTTAGCTTTTTTCTGAATATATATAAGCCTCACGTTTGTGAGAATCTGTTCTTCACACAGTGGCAGTTACTGTTGTATTGTTTACATGAAAACACCAGAAGTTGAAATTTCCCTATAAAAAACACCTAAGAACATTACCTCAGTCCCACATTACTCATGAGGCAACTACTTTGCACAGTGAGCAGCATTTATACATTTAGTTAGGTCTATTTAGGTTTTCCCTACCTTATTATAGCACCCAGGACTATTGCTGCTCAAATAGCATCCAGTTTGTGTGTTGGGCAGCATCGCTGTTTAGGTTACCTGCTCATTACACCAAGTAAGCACCCTTCCCTCATCCGGTTATAAAAACCCTCCACTCCTATCCCTTGTAAACACATGTTAGGACTTGCAGGCATGGATAGACACTTTCTTGCTATCTCTGTATCCAGCTTGATGGACATGGACATCCTGAAACAATGTAACAATTACCTTACATAAACTGACAACCACTTCATTTTCAAATATACAAATACGGTATATAAGAGATATAGTTACACACTGAAGGCTAGATGCTCACATACAGACAAAAAAAGCAACAAAGAGGTTGTCAGCAACTCACACACATCACTCACTGCACCAACAAAGGACTACACGCATAGACCCACATATTCAGAGGTGCTCACATGTAACTTACCCAAACCTCAAAGACCTCTCAGCACAGTCCTCAGAAATTCCACACGCATACATAAAGACAATACCCATCATGACACATAAAGACACCTCTCATTTTGTCTCAGCTACGAAGTCCAGAAGGCAAAAAACTTCATAATCCAATGTTCAAGTCATAGAAGACTTCATTGTGGGACACACTGATGTCCCTCTTACCAGGCAGGATAAGGGGAAGGTTACAGTTAGTTGTCTGTCAGGGGTCAGGATTCACAAGATCATTCAAGTACTAAGGTCACTTACCTCCAAGTACTAGTATGACTTAGTTATTATCCATATCGTTGTGAATGACCTTAGACATACCTCTTTGGACCATATGATGAGAGACATTATTAAGCTATCAGAATATGTCTCACAGGCAGGTATAAGTTTAGCATTGAACAACATTTTACCATCTCCAAGGATGATGCCACAATACCAGCAGAAAATGATCAAGTTTATCAATTGGCTTAGCCACTGTAGTTATGCCAAAGGGGTCCAATACTTCTCAGCCTAAGAGGACATAGTTGATATGCCACACTGCTTTGCTAGGGATACTCTTCACCTGTCACCTCTAGGCTTTTGCATATTGATCAACACATTATCCACCTCTATAGCACCTTTTGTAGGCACTGCCAAACAGACAAACCTTCCAACATAACAAAGGCTATTCAAGACAAGCTAATTGTGTTACTGCTCAATGTTAGGAGTCTCAGTAAGAAACTGCACTCCCTGAAAGCTCTCCTCACCCTGGAGAATGTTGATGTCTGTGCAGTTACTGAAATATGGTTCAAAGCCAAGCAAAACACTCCAGCTGTGTGTGGCTATAATGTCTTTCATAAGTTCTGACCACCCACTGAACATGAAAGAACAAAGGCAGAGGTGCATCTATCTACATAAAGGATAAGCATACCTCAAAGCTGGACAACAATATGGGAAATCATGCGAAAGATCCATTACTATTTTCTTTCTAGTTACAGGTCACCCACCATGAACTAGAAAACCCATACATCATACCTGAAGTTACTAGAATGAATCACCATCCAGCCCAGTACCATGCTCATAGCTGATTTTAACTACCTCTCCATTAAGTGGAATGCATACTTGACCAATAACATGCAGGCCCAAAGATTTAATAGGTTCATAGGTTTATACTAGGCTATCTGCCCTAAGGCATTTATAAGCCTAGCCCAAAGTTTTGTGGCTTACGCCACCACTTATGTTAAAAAAATATTGTGCCCATTAGTTTGTTTTGCCTCTGTCCAAGCAGTGACACAGAGATGATTCCCAGGGTAAACCTACGATCTCCCATCCACCGGTCAAGATTTCTCTTGAACAGAGCCAGCGAGGTGCTCTGCCTCACATGGACCGGGATTTTATTCCACAGCATAGGGAGTCTCTGAGTGACAAATCTATCCCTCCAACATGTCTTATTTATATCCGTGCTAAGGTTTAAGTCGCTTGCTCTAGTGGATCTGGTAGATTTGGATTTTTTGAGGTGGAGCATGTCCATTAATTTCGGGTTGGACATGGCCTTGTATGTCAGGCACAGGTCACCTCTGAGCAGATGGTATGCGACTGAATAGAGCTGGAGTTTCTTCAGTCTGGCAGCATATGACAGATTTTGGAATCCCTTATCCTTTTGGTGAGGAACTTTTGGGGTCTCTCCAATTGCTGCAGGTGTCGGGTGAGATACATCCCGAATGGGGCATTGTACTCGATCATTGGTCTGATAAGTGAAGAGTACAGGGGAACAATGACCTCACTTGATCTGGATGTGAATCCCTCATGATCAGGTGGGCAATGTAGAAGGTCTTTCTAACCACTTTAGCAATGTGAGTGTCAAAAGAAAGGCCACTGTCAACCTGGGTCCCCAGGTCCCTGATAACCTCTTCTGTGCTTAGTGGATTGCCACCTATATGGTAGCTTGGGGTTACCTTGTTTTTCCCGAAGGGTATGACTATACATTTTTGGCATTTAACTTCAGGCCATGGCTCTGGCACCAGCTATCAGTTTCCGTGAGACCCCTCTGAAGGATATCTGTGTCCGATGTACTTTCCACTATGGCGCCCAGTTTGCAGTCATCTGCAAACTTTGTCAGCCATAGTCCTCCTATGTTTGCCTGTATTTCTGAGAAGTAGATGCCAAACAACAGGGGGCCAAGGACTGAGCCCTGTGGGACACCACTTGTGACCGGCTTGGAGCCTGACATGGTGCCAGCAACTCTGACCCTGTGGGTTCTGTCCTTTAGCCAGTTTGCAACCCATCTTGTGACATATGGGTTTACATTTAAGCTGGTAAGTTTCTCTATAATACCTGAGTGGGGTATTGTGTCGAAAGCTTTTGCAAGGTCAAGGTAGGCTGTATGGACTGCCTTTCCCTCATCAATGGCCTTGGTGATTGTTTCGAAGAAGTCGACCAAGTTCAAAAGGCATGATCTGCCCTTGACAAAGCCAAACTGGGTCGGGTCCAATGTCTGCAAGTCCCCTATGTCTTTGTTTATGAGTTCCATTATGATCCTCTCCATAGCTTTGCAGACCAGGCTTGTTAAGCTTATGGGGCGGTAATTACCAGGGTCCGTAGAGGCACCGCCTTTGTGGAGTGGGACCACAGTTGCCGTACGCCACTCCTTGGGCACGTATCCTGTGGTAAGGCTAAGATTAAACAGCTGCCTTATGTGCGGGTTTAGTTCCTCATTGAGTTCATGTAGCACACAGCCGGGGTCACCGTCCGGTCCCATTGATGCTGTGTTTTTACCTTTAGAGAGAGCAGCTTTTACCTGCGCATTTGAGATGTCTGGGAGGCTACACTCCGCTGGGATAGTTATCTCTCCTTTTGGGGGGGAGAGGGGGGTGAAGTTTGCACTGAACCTGTCCGCCAGTATGTTGGCAATGTCTGTGGGTTCAGTGATTTTTGTATCATTTTGGACTAATTCTGAGCATATCTGGGAGATTCCACCCAGAATGACTTTGTAAATTCAAATGACCCAGCGCAGTTAGTCTGTGCTCCCACTAGGGGAACAAATATCCTAGATATGGTACTCACAAATATGGGAGAGTGCTGCACCCCACCTAGTGTGATGTCTGCTCTGTTAATATCAGATCACAAAGAGGTCTCCCTTGAAATAAAGGTGAAACTAGCCTCTCCCCAACCCCAAAAACTTTAAGAAATTCAATAAGGTGAATTACCTCCTATTAAGGGATGTCACAGCTAGTTTCCAAACTCCCACAAATCCAGAAAACACAGAAACCTATGCAGAGGCATAGACAAAAGCCATGTATGACTATATAAACAACTACATAGAAATGGCAGTACCAGACTGAAGTAAACCCAGGTCAAACCATAAAAACACACCAACCTGGTGGATCCCTGGTATTAGCTTGTACAACAAAAGAAATAAAATCCTGTCAAGAACTAAGAGGGAATGTGCACATCAAAGAAAAAATCCCTCATTAGTCTAAACAAGTGAATCAGGGAACTAGTCATATCTCTGAAAGCAGACTTTGAGGTAACAATAGCCTCTAAAGCTAAGGATAATCATAAAGCATTTTTCAGTTTATCCGCACTCTAAAGGGTAACTCCCAGCAATGTGTGGAATTAGTTGTAGATGGCATGACCTTTACTCAACTGGAAGATACAACAAATATGCTAGCCAACAAATTCATCTCAACTTTTACCTCCCATCACCCCAAGTTCTCCCCCCAAAAATACCCACCACCATTCCACTGCCAATAATAACCAAAGGACAGATTGCCACTGCACTTTTGAAAATTAAAAACACACCTAATGTTATATCTACTCTCAGTTTATGTACTTTCTCCCTCTCTACTCCTCATATGTAAATATTGTAAATAGCATGTAACCTTACACCTTCTTTTCATACAGTCAAACCTGCTACTTGAAGGAAACTACTAAATCTATTGTACCTTCCTTCCTGAATGATGTTTTTTGAAGTATACTGCGTGTATTTGCTTTTTTTTACTAACTGTATTCAATGTATGTTATTCCAAATGTATATATTTTATTACTATCTTTTACACTATGTAACTTAGATTGTATTTGCTTTGCTTTTGGAGCTTTTCTCCCCGGGCCTCCACTGAAAATGGGTACGTTCTGGCCCAGTGGACTTCCCCGGTAATCAAACTGGAAATAAATAATATCAGCTTGCCTCTTAAACAGCTTATATCAGGACTTATCAGGACCATTAGGATCTCTGTTTACCCAAATAATCTGCACTGGCTTTGTCTTGATATTCTTCTGCATGAAGGGAAATTACAGGCCCACAAGTTTTACTAGTTTTATATGTAAGACCATGGAAAGAATAATCATGAACCTGATAAATAATGACATGGGGAACCTCCAAACACTGGACGTGACCCATTGAGAAAGTCACTAAGACCATGGATGAGGGTAAAACAGTACCTACTGCCTCCCTCAACCTGGCCAAGGCATTTGACACAATTCTCCATTCAGGTGTTATAAATAAACTCACAAAACTGGGTATAAATACCTACATCACCAGATATTTAACCAATTGGCTCATGGACAGGATATGTGGTTAAAGTGGCTGAATCCAGATCCAGCAAGAGGCCAGTTACTAGTGGTATGTCACAGGGCTCAATGCCGGAATCACTACTGTTCAGAATATACTTCTCTAAAGTCAAGGCTAGTGTGGAAGGCCTCTGGATGACAAAGTCTGCCAATGACTGCAAGCTGGGGGCAATCACTGAATATTTCAATGATGTAGATATCCTTCAGGAAGGTCTAAATCAGACAACTGATTAGTGCCAGAACTATGGCCTAAAACTAAATGTGAAACAATGCATTATTATACCCTTTGCGAAGTCAAATACCCCTGCAAGTTACAACATCAATAGCACACCCCTAAGAGAAGACTCACAGGTAAGAGATCTAGGTACACAGATAGGTAGTAGCTTGAACTTTCACCACCATGTGTCCACAGTAGTGAGGAAAATGATTATGTGACACAGCTTATAAGTAAAGGTATGGCACCCATATCCAAGGAAATTATAGTCCCGTTGTACTCAGCCATCATTAGACAAATAATCACGTAGAGTGCGTTACTGGGCATTACAGCAGCTGGAGTGAACTCCGAGGTTCCTTACAAAGTAAATACAGGGTGTAAACATTATATCCTATGTGGACAGACTTAAAGCCCTATCCCTTTACTCTGTCTCGTACCTGCTATTAAGGAGTAGCCTATGCCTGACCTACAAGGCACTCATAAACCCAGCCTTGATGGGACTGCTACACATCCGCAAGCTAAACAGCATGAGAGTCACCCAGTCTAGAATTCTAAACTTAGTCAGTGACTCAAACAAAGCATGCTGGAGAAACAAAAATGTACCTCAGAGATTGCCCTTTCTTTGGAACAGGCTTCCTATTTACATTAGTGGAGCCTTTTCCTGGCCATCTTCAAATGCAATTTGGATAAATGGATGTGGAATCAGAAATTCACAACTGAGGTAGTGCCTATGTCCATTATGGATAAGGGCAATCTTTAAGACACTCAAGACTTAGGCAGAAATCCATGCTATCCTCTTGCCCCTAGAGGCCATATATTCAGTAAAATCAGGTAAAATTGGCTAGGCTTGTAAGGGCTTTTAAGCCTACTAATCTGCTGTGAGCCTATGAACACAAGGAAAGTCTAAAGATGGTCTTCTGTATATTAATACATTACTCTGGTCAACAAAAAACTTCTTCTTTTCCCAGTTAGGGGTCACCACAGCAGATCATCTGCCTGCTCATGATTGACAGTGGAGTTTTACAGTGTCAAGTTGCCAACCTGGTACCCAACCTTCCACAGAAGGCACACACACTCACACCTAGGGCCAATTTAGTGTCCAAACCACCTACTGCATGTCTTTGGGAGGAAACTGGAGCACCTGGAGAAAACCCATGTGACCACAGGAAGGACATGCAGACTCCACACAGAAGGCACCCCAGCCAAGAATCGAACTGGAAAACCTTGTGCTGTGGGGTGGCAATGCTAAACGCTGCACCACCATGGCCGCCCACTTTGGTCAACAAAAAACAAATACAAAAATTCATTAATAGTATATATTGGCTAGAGTATATATTGTTGACATTATCTCTTGGAAATAAAATTTAATGCTGTTTTCTTTTCCATTCTGGGTTGTGAATCACACTGTCCTCTTGTTTATGTTATGTATAGACATAGCTTGTGGCTAAAATGGGTCATTAATGGATCACTGCATTACCCCAATGTAAATGCTGAAAAAAAAATCAAATGTCTTGTAATGTCTAATAGCATAGTAATATCAGAAATGAGATAACTGTAGAGCAGTAGATATTTAATTAATAAAGAGAATGGTCATAGACGGAAAGCCATAGTGATGGGATTAGGCAAGTGAAGGGAGGGACAAGCACGAAATAAGGCCTGTGTCTGATAAAGCAAAGAAAGAAAGAAAGAACAGGGCCAAATGAGGGACATTGCATAGAAACTATACAAACAGAAATGAAGCTACTACATTTATGTTGTGCATTACTTCTGACTTGTCATTACACTGAACGTGGCATATATAAGACTTATGAGTGGAAACTTTGCCACATATATGCAGATGACAAAAGGAAAGTAAAAAAAAAAATATATATATATATATATATATATATATATATATATATATATATATATATATATATATATATATATATATATAGATAGAGAAATATAGATCTATGTGTATGTATGTTTGTGTCTTTCAGCTTTTCCTGGTTAGGGGACGCCACAGCGGAAGTCGGGTCCGCTAATGATTGGCAGTAGATTTTTACGTGCTGGCTTGCCGGGCCTAACCCACAACCTTCAATGAAGGAACGCCCATTCACGCATGTCGTCACACAGAAGACACTCTAACTGAGAATCGAACGGGCAACGTCTAACAGTGAGGCGACAACGCTACTGCAGCACAACCACATATGTATATTGTTAATCAGACTGAAACTGCTGAAGTAAAATGGATCCTTAGGCTAGGTGCACAGTATGGGCATGGTCTAATGAATCTGTTCCCCTTAAACCTGTTTTACAAGCCAGACCTCTTAGGTAATTTTATGGTTTTAAACTTTGTAGTGATGTATTTTATTTGTTAATTGTTTTATTACTTGTTAATTGAATTAATTGTTTAATTGAGAAGTTTAGATCTAGTATTTAAGCTCAGTGCTTCAGTTTGGATGACATGCAGTCTAGTGTTGCTGTATTAAATTCTGCTCTTGTATCGTGAAGGTTTGTGTGGATATCTTCATTTATTGAGAATTCAACTACGTATTTATTGCTGGTATTGCTGATACTGCTGATTTGCTGCATTTGGTATTTGGCTTCTTACATATATATATATATATATATATATATATATATATATATATATATATATATATATATATATACATTAACATCCAGCCTTTTGTAGATATTCCGTGTCACTGATTAATGTTACAAACTGAAGATAATTAGATGATTAGGAAAAGTCATATTTCTTAACAATTGGTGATGTAAAGAAATGATACAATCTGAGGAGAAAATTAACAGGGAGGATGAATTAGTGAGAAACATATTGTATGAATGCTGCAAATATCCTTTTGGATACCTGTGCTCTTTATGCCCATTTTGAAAATAAGTTAACAGTCTGTGTGCTTTTCAAATTGAGATGCTAGGAAAATGAAAGCTATTAGCAGTGGAAGAAAGGGCAATACAAAGTGTGAAAGATCTGTCAAAATGATGGAAATGGAAAAATAGACCAGGTTGTGGACTGAAGGTGTAATAATTAACAGACTGCACAGAGGCTAGGAAAAGACGTTTCATGTACTAATGATGGAAAGGAAAAAAAAGGAAAAGATATATAATTGATAGCAAGAAATAGAATTAAAATAAGGTAGGACTGAGGAGACAAAAAATAATTTCTCAGAAGTTATGATGTACATTTAAATCATTATAGTAAATTTATGCAGGCAGAAAAACATTCTGTTACATAACAGAAGTAAATTTATGCTGGCAGAAAAGCAATTTATTAACAGCAGCTGCTCAGAAAACTGGATCTGGTAATTGGGCATATTTCAGCATGTGTCAATATTAAGCTATGTCTGAATGTTTTGTAAGGTAGGTCATGCTGTCCTTATGTGTTTTATAAGTCCTGATCTCTGTCAGCTAACTATTTAGAGGTTTCCAGACTATAATAATTATACATGTCCCCTTATACTGCATTATTCTGGAAGTGTTTAGTAAATTAATTGTACTGTTTTTGCATCTTGCTTAAAAAAATATTTTCCTGTATGGATCATTTTTTTGTGAAGTTGTAATCCATTTAAATGCTTTGTATTTAGGTTGTAATTCCCTACATTATCTGTCTCTGTGAGTCCATGCCCACATTTTGCATTCTGGTGTGGTAATATTTGTGTTCAGATTTTAACATTAATTTCAGAAGACTAGCATCCTGAACAAACTGTTATGATTTGTCAAAACAAACTGGCACTCATAGGATTAAAATTGCTAAAGATATGTTGATAGACTATAAAAATGCTCTTGTTTATTGTCAGCACCATGAAAGTAGTAGATCTTCTCATGACGTAACACTCTGCCTGACAGTTTCTTGTGATACACAATACGTATTAAGAAGAGAATTCTAAACCAGATTTGCACTTCGTTTTAAGGTAAATGTGATATAGAACAACCCAGAAGTAGTCACGGTATGCATTCGACTGAACAATTGTACAACTGCATGTAATGTGTCAGGTACCTCATTTCCAATTACGTATTGTATTTTTAATTTTTGCAGATATCAGTCTAAGGCACTGAAGCTGTTTGTTTCTCTTTTATTTTTCATTGCTTGATTTTGTTTGCTATGAAGCAAAGTCACTAGGTGTTTTAGAGCCACTGTCCTATTACTCTTTTGTTTCTCTAAAAAGAGGAAGAAGAGAAAGGAGAAAACATTGAAAACAGATCATGGGCTAAGACAGACCAACTCACGGAACAAAATACCGAATAGTGATAAGCACGCACATTTCATGATTCTTCCAATTTTAACTGCGCAATTCGATTTCATTGTGAATGCTTTGATCATATGTATGTATTCTGCTGTGTTTCTGAGTATAACATTTATTTGCACACACTGAACTAATCTTCCCTTTTTGTCAACTTATTTCTTACCATTAAGCTTCAGTTTGACATATTTAACAACGTTTACTGTTAGTTCAATCATTTCATGGAACTGGCAAAATGTACAATAAAGCAGCACTCAATAAAAATGACTTAATTAATACTTCCAAAATGCATAAATTGTCACCGCAGGTGTGTGTTGCTCTAAAAAACACAAACTAAGGCTCACAAAGCATTTGTTCTTGTAGTTTGTACCTATCCCCTTAAAAGTAATATAATGTAGCACTGAAGCCACATTTACTATGAAATAATCTTTAAAAATGTTTTTCCCCAGTAACTATATTTAATATTTCGCAACATCTGTAAAAGCATCAATAAATTAAAGCACCATGTATTTATATTCCACCAAAAACTGCTTTGACTGAGCTGAAGAAAAGTTTGGGAGAAAAAATTAGCATTCAGCAGGTAATATTATTTATGGATGGAAACAAAAACTTGATTTGCAATCATGGTGTATCTGGGAGACCTAGAAGGGAAAAATATAACAAAAGGGGGTAGATTTCTGAATAAATATGTGATAATATTTGGTATGTAAGGTGAAAATTTAGTAGAAGGAGATCGGACAGAATTTACAGGTTATTCTCCAAGGTACAATAACTAGGCTAAACCTGATAGAAATTATATTTCACAGGAACATGTGTATTTAATTGAAAGCTTTGACACACACATCTGATACCTATTTCAGATCATGAAACAATAAACAAAAACTAATACCAAAAGATTGTTAAATTCCAGTAATCACAGCCACACAGGTAGAAACCGCACTATCCAAAGCTAAGAATATATATATATATATTTATTTATTTTATTTATTTTACATTTGTTCACCGGGCTAGTCCAGCTGGATATATGTCCATTTTCAGTGGAGGCCCAGGGAGAAAAGCTCCACAATACAATAACATTAGCAAAATAGGACAAGACATGTATTTCAAGTAGACATTGGTACATTACAAAACTTTTATGATATCTTACATGAGTAGGAATTTTATATTCTGTATCCAGTAGGAACAAAAGCTTGATGTAAAAAAGAGCTCGGTATCATAAAAGTTTGAAATAATAGTGGAAATTATAACTAAGATGCTGTATTTACTTTGTTCACACAAGAAGTCAGAAGATAAACACTAGTTTGAATGGATAGAGTGTAGAAAAGGAAATAGCGGGATACAATAATCGTGTTTAGTCTCACCAGAGTTGAGGTGTGATAAACCTGCTAGGAAATACCACAGTATATACATATTTACATGAGGAAAGAAATCCTCAGAAAGGTCAAGCGCACTGCTATTAGAGAGTTAACACTTACATGAGGAAAGAAATCCTCAGAAAGGTCAAGCGCACTGCTATTAGAGAGTTAACACAAGGTAACATTCAAAAGAGACTGGGAATCATGGGAGTCTTGAAGGGGGTATGGTGTTTAGTCTGGGTTATCACAGGGGCAATATAGCATCCATGGGACCAGATGACATCCCGGGCTGTGTACTACATGAACTACAAAATGAACTGGCACCTCACCTAAGTGTCATGTTTAATCATAGTCTCACCTCAGGCTTCGTGCCCAGTGAGTGGCGCACAGCTACAGTTATCCCACTCCACAAGGGGGATCCACCTTGGATCCCAGGAACTACCGTCCCATCAGTCTGATGAGCCTGATCTGCAAGGGCATGGAACGCATTATCATGGAACTTATAAACAAAGACATTGGCAACCTTCAAACACTGGACCCCACCCAGTTTAGGTTTGTGAAGGGCCGATCTTGTTTCCTGAACCTGATTGACTTCATCAAATCAGTCTCCAGAGCTGTGGACAAGGGTAAGGTGGTCCACACAGCCTATATGGACCTCGCCAAGGCCGTCGACACCATCCCCAACTCTGGAATCATAGATAAACTTACTAAGCTGGGCATAAATCCCTACATCACTCAATGAGTTGCCAACTTGCTTACTGACAGAACCCAGACTGTAAAAGTAGCTGACTCCAAAGTCAGCTCCAGAGAAGTGACAAGTGGAGTACCTCAGGGTTCAGTCCTGGGACCGTTCTTGTTTGGCATATACTTCTCTGAAGTCCAGGCCAACACTAAGGGACTCTGGCTAACAAAGTTCACAGATGACTGAAAACTGGGAGCCATTATTGAATCCCCAAATGATGTAGATATTCTACAAAACGGCCTTACAGAAACAAATGCTTGGTGCCAGAGCCATGGGCTCAAGCTTAATGCCAAGAAATGAATAGTTATCCCCTTTGGGGGAAAAAACATGTACCCATGAAATACCACATAGGTGGCAGTACACTAAACACCGAAAGTGTGATGAGAGACTTAGGGACACAGGTGGACAGAGGTTTCACCTTCGATAACCACATTGCCACAACAGTCAGGAAATCCTTCTATGTGGTACACCTCATCACTAAGGCCTTTTCATCCAGAAAAAAGGAGGTCATTGTCCCACTGTACTCATCCCTCATTAGACCCATTATAGAGTACAATGCCCCGTTTGGTATGTAGCTCACAAGACATCTGCAACAGCTGGAAAGGACGCAGAAATACCTCTCTAAAAGAATCACAGGCCTAAAGCAGATGCCCTACGCTGACCATCTAAAAAAACTCCAGCTATTCTCTGTGGCATATCATCTACTCAGAGGCGATCTCTGCTTAACATACAAGGCCATGTCAAATCCTGAGCTGTTGGACATGCTCCACTTAAAGAAATCTCAATCCCTCAGAGCCAAATGCTCCAGGGATCTAAACCTTGTCATCACAATGAACAAAACATGCTGGAGGGATAGGTTCCTGACCCAGTGACTCCCCATACTCTGGAATAGACTTCCCATACATGTCAAGCAAAGTGCCTCCTTGACCCTCTTCAAAAGGAACCTTGATGATTGGATGTGAGATAGGAAATTCACCCCAGGGATCACATCAGTCACCCTGTTAGACAGGGGTCCAGAGAAGTAAATATTGTGGGAAGAAATATCCAGGGAATTGTTATGGCTAGGCTTGTATAGGCCCTAGGGCCAATAGCCTAGTACCACCCTATGAACCTATGAAGCTAAGATACAGATGTATGTTAATTAAGCAAAAATGAGACATTGGTGCTTTCTTAGTTCTCTGTTAAAATGAGAGAAATTTAAGGAGTAGGAAATTATATTATTATTCAAAATGGATAGCTAGTGAGTGGGATAAATGAAAATGGAGTTTAAAATAGGACAGAAATAAATGATAAGGATATAGGAAAAACTAATAAGAACTATTTAGAGAACCAGGTCAATGTTATTTGTGTATTGCAGAATAAGGGGATCTCACAGAACAAGAAAAGGAAAAAAGGGACAACTGCAGAGTGCTAAAGGGGAAACTAATGGAGCATGTGGATAATATGCATGAGTTTAAAAAAGATGTTGTTAAGGAACTATTTTTAATAACAGATCCAGAGGACAAAAATATATAGCACAATGACTTAGGCAACAAAAAGTAAAAAGGTTTATCAGCAAAACTGGGAGTCAAAGCCAAGAAAAATAACCAGAGATTTTATGGGTATACTAAAGATATTTCAGAAATGTTATGAAAATCTGTATAAACTAGAGGAATGTGAAAACCAAGAAAAGGCACAGATGGAAATATTTATCGAAGAGTTAAGTATGTCAGTTTTAGGGGGAAATGAGGCTCAACAATTAATAGTTAATATAGGAAGAGATGAGATAAAAATTTGGTGTTTAATCAATCAACAGAGAAGTATCTATATAGGATGGTATTATAGATTCATAGACTAGTATTAGGCTAACTGCTCTTATGGGCCACTTTAAGCCTAGCCAGTTACCCCATGTGAGAATCAAACCCTACATCTTGTATATATAAGTAAACACATTGACCATTAGGCCAACCTTCCATGGAAGCTTGGAAGTTAGGAGGGAAAAAAGGGATACAGATCTGGAAAGTTTTTGACAGTACTTTACAAAGAGGGAGGACATCCAGTATCTTGGAAGAAAGCTGTAGTGGCTGCATTGCCCAAAGAGGTTAAAGACCCTTCAGGCTCAGCTTTATATACATCCATTTACATGTTAAATTATAATTAGCAAGTATATATGTGTGTACTACCTAAAAGAATAGCAAAAGTGTTGCCGAAATTCATATATATGAATCAGTGTGGCTTTGTGGTGGAGAGGCAAATATTTGAGAACATTAATAGAGCAATGATGATCCAACGGGAGGTGGAATATACGGAAATCCTACTATTGTTGGTGGGTATTGATACAGAGAATGCATTCAAATAAGTCAACTAGGATTTCTTGAGTAGAGAGATGGAAACATTTGCATTGTCTGATAGAATAATAGCGTTAATTAGGAAGCTATGTAAAGGATCAGTGGTAAGATTTAAGGGCGGGGGGCTCCTTTCTGACAAGCTGTGTTATTTATTTTATATTTAGATCCATTGGAAAACAAAATATGGGTCTCACAAATGCAAGGCTATAACTGGTATGGTAATCAAAGAAAGTTTGCTTTATTTGCTGATGATATTACTTACTAGGGATAACATATGCTTGATAAATCCAGAAAAGGGCATTTTGGTGTTGTGGAACATTTTGAGGTAGTTTCAAGTCTTTTCGGGATATAAAATTAATGACGATAAATGAAATGCTGTAGTGGCGAAGGCATGTTTCCATATATACATTGGTTCAGAAATATCCATATTTATAAGAACATGATACAATGAAGTATTTAGGGATGTGGATTAAAAAGGGTTATGTTATGGCATGCAAAGATAATTGAGAAGAGACTAAATGAAAGATAATACAAAAACTGAGGAAATGGAATCTCATGGTTCTGGCTACGAATAGTAAGATACAAGCAGTGAAAATGTTATTTATTTATTTATTTATTTATTAATTATTTGTTGACCAGGAAGTCAAACGTGGAACAAGCCAATTTTCAACGGAGGCCCAGGGAGAAATGCTCCATATGCATGTCTTTGGAAGTTAGTCTTTGGTCCCTTTAGTTTTATACGTAGGCCAGGCACATTTCTGTCAACCAGAGAAGTTGCAGACAATAATTATTAAAGAGTCGAAGGATTTATTTGGAAGGGAAAGAGGTCAAGAGTTAAGTTGTATGTGCTGACCCTCTTCATAGAACAAGGTAGTTTAGGATTATCTGATTTGGATGGCTACTTTAGACCTATACAGGAAGCCGCGGTGGTGCAACGGTAGCATTGTCGCCTCACAGCAAGAGGTTCTCCCATTCGATTCTCGGCTGGAGCACCTTCTGTGTGGAGTCAGCATGTCCTCCCCGCGGTCGAGTTATGTTCAAAAGACATGTATAAATGGGCATGCCTTCGTTGAAGGTTGAGCATCGAGCTGGCACCTCAGCACCGTAAAAATCGACTGCCAATCATTAGTGGACAGGGGTTCCACTGTGGCGACCTC